>NW_026960980.1:0-25077 GCF_021018805.1 Prinia subflava | reverse complement strand
TTGGTGTGTTCCTCGTCTGCAGAGACGGATCAAAGGTTTTAGGACCTAAATTGCTTGATTTCATTGGAAGAGCTATTAAGAACGCTATGCTTTGCTGTTGCTGTGTTGGTTTTCTAAACACACAAGCCCTGTTTGTTCCCTGTGTTTTCAGCAAGCAGAGAAGCTCTTGAAGACACGTACCTGCTTTCTCCACTACTGACGTATATTTTGTACCAGTTGGTGTATTCCTCTTCTGCAGAGCAAGAGCAAAGGTTTTAGGATCTAAATTGCTTGTTTTCCATGGAAGAGCTCTGTAGAACACTATGCTTTGCTGTTGCTGTGTTGGTTTTCTCAAGACACAAGTCCTGTTGGTTGTCTGTGTTTGCAGCAAGCAGAGAAGCTGCTGCAGACACTTTCTTGCCCCTTTTTACAAGTGAAGTATATTTTGTACCAGTTGGTGTGTTCCTCGTCTGCAAAGCAAGAGCAAATGTGTTAGGACCTAAATTGCTTGATTTCCATGGAAGAGCTCTGTAGAACACTATGCTTTGCTGTTGCTGTGTTGGTTTTCTCAAGAAACAAACCCTGTTTGTTCTCTGTACTTGCAGCGAGCAGAGAAGCTCTTGAAGACACGTACCTGCTTTCTCCACTACTGAAGTATATTTTGTACCAGTTGGTGTATTCCTTGTCTGCAGAGCAAGAGCAAAGGTTTTAGGACCTAAATTGCTTGATTTCCTTGGAAGAGATATGTAGAACACTGTGCTTTGCTGTTGCTGTGTTGGTTTTCTCAAGACACAAACCCTGTTTGTTCCCTGTGTTTTCAGCAAGCAGAGAAGCTGCTGCAGACACTTTCTTGCCCCTTTTCCACAAGTGAAGTATATTTTGTACCAGTTGGTGTATTCCTCGTCTGCAGAGCAAGAGCAAAGGTTTTAGGATCTAAATTGCTTGTTTTCCATGGAAGAGCTATTAAGAACACTATGCTTTGCTGTTGCTGTGTTGGTTTTCTCAAGACACAAACCCTGTTTGTTCCCTGTGTTTTCAGCAAGCAGAGAAGCTGCTGCAGACACTTTCTTGCCCCTTTTCCACAAGTGAAGTATATTTTGTACCAGTTGGTGTATTCCTCGTTTGCAGAGCAAGAGCAAAGGTTTTAGGATCTAAATTGCTTGTTTTCCATGGAAGAGCTATGTAGAACACTATGCTTTGCTGTTGCTGTGTTGGTTTTCTAAAGACACAAACCCTGTTTGTTCTCTGTGTTTTCAGCAAGCAGAGAAGCTGCTGCAGACACTTTCTTGCTCCTTTTCCACTAGTGAAGTATATTTTGTACCAGTTGGTGTATTCCTCGTCTGGAGAGCAGGAGCAAAGGTTTTAGGACCTAAATTGCTTGATTTCCTTGGAAGAGATATGTAGAACACTGTGCTTTGCTGTTGCTGTGTTGGTTTTCTCAAGACACAAACCCTGTTTGTTCCCTGTGTTTTCAGCAAGCAGAGAAGCTGCTGCAGACACTTTCTTGCCCCTTTTCCACAAGTGAAGTATATTTTGTACCAGTTGGTGTATTCCTCGTCTGCAGAGCAAGAGCAAAGGTTTTAGGATCTAAATTGCTTGTTTTCCATGGAAGAGCTATGTAGAACACTATGCTTTGCTGTTGCTGTGTTGGTTTTCTCAAGACACAAACCCTGTTTGTTCCCTGTGTTTTCAGCAAGCAGAGAAGCTGCTGCAGACACTTTCTTGCCCCTTTTCCACAAGTGAAGTATATTTTGTACCAGTTGGTGTATTCCTTGTCTGCAGAGCAAGAGCAAAGGTTTTAGGACCTAAATTGCTTGATTTCCTTGGAAGAGATATGTAGAACACTGTGCTTTGCTGTTGCTGTGTTGGTTTTCTCAAGACACAAACCCTGTTTGTTCCCTGTGTTTTCAGCAAGCAGAGAAGCTGCTGCAGACACTTTCTTGCCCCTTTTCCACAAGTGAAGTATATTTTGTACCAGTTGGTGTATTCCTCGTCTGCAGAGCAAGAGCAAAGGTTTTAGGATCTAAATTGCTTGTTTTCCATGGAAGAGCTATGTAGAACACTATGCTTTGCTGTTGCTGTGTTTGTTTTCTCAAGACACAAGCCCTGTTTGTTCTCTGTGTTTTCAGCAAGCAGAGAAGCTGCTGCAGACACTTTCTTGCTCCTTTTCCACTAGTGAAGTATATTTTGTACCAGTTGGTGTATTCCTCGTCTGCAGAGCAAGAGCAAAGGTTTTAGGATCTAAATTGCTTGTTTTCCATGGAAGAGCTCTGTAGAACACAATGCTTTGCTGTTGCTGTGTTGGTTTTCTCAAGACACAAGTCCTGTTGGTTGTCTGTGTTTGCAGCAAGCAGAGAAGCTGCTGCAGACACTTTCTTTCCCCTTTTTCACAAGTGAAGTATATTTTGTACCAGTTGGTGTGTTCCTCGTCTGCAGAGACGGATCAAAGGTTTTAGGACCTAAATTGCTTGATTTCATTGGAAGAGCTATTAAGAACGCTATGCTTTGCTGTTGCTGTGTTGGTTTTCTAAACACACAAGCCCTGTTTGTTCCCTGTGTTTTCAGCAAGCAGAGAAGCTCTTGAAGACACGTACCTGCTTTCTCCACTACTGACGTATATTTTGTACCAGTTGGTGTGTTCCTCGTCTGCAAAGCAAGAGCAAAGGTTTTAGGACTAAAATTGCTTGATTTCCATGGAAGAGCTCTGTAGAACACTATGCTTTGCTGTTACTGTGTTGGTTTTCTCAAGACACAAGTCTTGTTGGTTGTATGTGTTTCCAGCGAGCAGAAAAGCTGCTGCAGACACTTTCTTGCCCCTTTTCCACAAGTGAAGTATATTTTGTACCAGTTGGTGTATTCCTCTTCTGCAGAGCAAGAGCAAAGGTTTTAGGATCTAAATTGCTTGTTTTCCATGGAAGAGCTCTGTAGAACACTATGCTTTGCTGTTGCTGTGTTGGTTTTCTCAAGACACAAGTCCTGTTGGTTGTCTGTGTTTGCAGCAAGCAGAGAAGCTGCTGCAGACACTTTCTTGCCCCTTTTTACAAGTGAAGTATATTTTGTACCAGTTGGTGTGTTCCTCGTCTGCAAAGCAAGAGCAAATGTGTTAGGACCTAAATTGCTTGATTTCCATGGAAGAGCTATTAAGAACACTATGCTTTGCTGTTGCTGTGTTGGTTTTCTCAAGAAACAAACCCTGTTTGTTCTCTGTACTTGCAGCGAGCAGAGAAGCTCTTGAAGACACGTACCTGCTTTCTCCACTACTGAAGTATATTTTGTACCAGTTGGTGTATTCCTTGTCTGCAGAGCAAGAGCAAAGGTTTTAGGACCTAAATTGCTTGATTTCCTTGGAAGAGATATGTAGAACACTGTGCTTTGCTGTTGCTGTGTTGGTTTTCTCAAGACACAAACCCTGTTTGTTCCCTGTGTTTTCAGCAAGCAGAGAAGCTGCTGCAGACACTTTCTTGCCCCTTTTCCACAAGTGAAGTATATTTTGTACCAGTTGGTGTATTCCTCGTCTGCAGAGCAAGAGCAAAGGTTTTAGGATCTAAATTGCTTGTTTTCCATGGAAGAGCTATGTAGAACACTATGCTTTGCTGTTGCTGTGTTGGTTTTCTAAAGACACAAACCCTGTTTGTTCCCTGTGTTTTCAGCAAGCAGAGAAGCTGCTGCAGACACTTTCTTGCCCCTTTTCCACAAGTGAAGTATATTTTGTACCAGTTGGTGTATTCCTAGTCTGCAGAGCAAGAGCAAAGGTTTTAGGATCTAAATTGCTTGTTTTCCATGGAAGAGCTATGTAGAACACTATGCTTTGCTGTTGCTGTGTTGGTTTTCTCAAGACACAAGTCCTGTTGGTTGTCTGTGTTTGCAGCAAGCAGAGAAGCTGCTGCAGACACTTTCTTGCTCCTTTTCCACTAGTGAAGTATATTTTGTACCAGTTGGTGCATTCCTCGTCTGCAGAGCAAGAGCAAAGGTTTTAGGATCTAAATTGCTTGTTTTCCATGGAAGAGCTATGTAGAACACTATGCTTTGCTGTTGCTGTGTTGGTTTTCTCAAGACACAAGTCCTGTTGGTTGTCTGTGTTTGCAGCAAGCAGAGAAGCTGCTGCAGACACTTTCTTGCTCCTTTTCCACTAGTGAAGTATATTTTGTACCAGTTTGTGTATTCCTCGTCTGCAGAGCAAGAGCAGAGGTTTTAGGATCTAAATTGCTTGTTTTCCATGGAAGAGCTATGTAGAACACTATGCTTTGCTGTTGCTGTGTTGGTTTTCTCAAGACACAAACCCTGTTTGTTCCCTGTGTTTTCAGCAAGCAGAGAAGCTGCTGCAGACACTTTCTTGCCCCTTTTTCACAAGTGAAGTATATTTTGTACCAGTTGGTGTGTTCCTCGTCTGCAAAGCAAGAGCAAAGGTTTTAGGACCTAAATTGCTTGATTTCCATGGAAGAGATATGTAGAAGACTGTGCTTTGCTGTTGCTGTGTTGGTTTTCTCAAGACACAAACCCTGTTTGTTCCCTGTGTTTTCAGCAAGCAGAGAAGCTGCTGCAGACACTTTCTTGCCCCTTTTCCACAAGTGAAGTATATTTTGTACCAGTTGGTGTGTTCCTCGTCTGCAGAGCAAGAGCAAAGGTTTTAGGACCTAAATTGCTTGATTTCCTTGGAAGAGATATGTAGAACACTGTGCTTTGCTGTTGCTGTGTTGGTTTTCTCAAGACACAAACCCTGTTTGTTCCCTGTGTTTTCAGCAAGCAGAGAAGCTGCTGCAGACACTTTCTTGCCCCTTTTCCACAAGTGAAGTATATTTTGTACCAGTTGGTGTATTCCTCGTCTGCAGAGCAAGAGCAAAGGTTTTAGGATCTAAATTGCTTGTTTTCCATGGAAGAGCTATGTAGAACACTATGCTTTGCTGTTGCTGTGTTGGTTTTCTCAAGACACAAACCCTGTTTGTTCCCTGTGTTTTCAGCAAGCAGAGAAGCTGCTGCAGACACTTTCTTGCCCCTTTTTCACAAGTGAAGTATATTTTGTACCAGTTGGTGTGTTCCTCGTCTGCAAAGCAAGAGCAAAGGTTTTAGGACTTAAATTGCTTGATTTCCATGGAAGAGATATGTAGAACACTGTGCTTTGCTGTTGCTGTGTTGGTTTTCTCAAGACACAAACCCTGTTTGTTCCCTGTGTTTTCAGCAAGCAGAGAAGCTGCTGCAGACACTTTCTTGCCCCTTTTCCACAAGTGAAGTATATTTTGTACCAGTTGGTGTATTCCTCGTCTGCAGAGCAAGAGCAAAGGTTTTAGGATCTAAATTGCTTGTTTTCCATGGAAGAGCTATGTAGAACACTATGCTTTGCTGTTGCTGTGTTGGTTTTCTCAAGACACAAGTCCTGTTGGTTGTCTGTGTTTGCAGCAAGCAGAGAAGCTGCTGCAGACACTTTCTTGCTCCTTTTCCACTAGTGAAGTATATTTTGTACCAGTTTGTGTATTCCTCGTCTGCAGAGCAAGAGCAAAGGTTTTAGGATCTAAATTGCTTGTTTTCCATGGAAGAGCTATGTAGAACACTATGCTTTGCTGTTGCTGTGTTGGTTTTCTCAAGACACAAACCCTGTTTGTTCCCTGTGTTTTCAGCAAGCAGAGAAGCTGCTGCAGACACTTTCTTGCCCCTTTTTCACAAGTGAAGTATATTTTGTACCAGTTGGTGTGTTCCTCGTCTGCAAAGCAAGAGCAAAGGTTTTAGGACCTAAATTGCTTGATTTCCTTGGAAGAGATATGTAGAACACTGTGCTTTGCTGTTGCTGTGTTGGTTTTCTCAAGACACAAACCCTGTTTGTTCCCTGTGTTTTCAGCAAGCAGAGAAGCTGCTGCAGACACTTTCTTGCCCCTTTTCCACAAGTGAAGTATATTTTGTACCAGTTGGTGTGTTCCTCGTCTGCAGAGCAAGAGCAAAGGTTTTAGGACCTAAATTGCTTGATTTCCTTGGAAGAGATATGTAGAACACTGTGCTTTGCTGTTGCTGTGTTGGTTTTCTCAAGACACAAGCCCTGTTTGTTCCCTGTGTTTTCAGCAAGAAGAGAAGCTGCTGCAGACACTTTCTTGCCCCTTTTCCACAAGTGAAGTATATTTTGTACCAGTTGGTGTATTCCTCGTCTGCAGAGCAAGAGCAAAGGTTTTAGGATCTAAATTGCTTGTTTTCCATGGAAGAGCTATGTAGAACACTATGCTTTGCTGTTGCTGTGTTGGTTTTCTCAAGACACAAACCCTGTTTGTTCCCTGTGTTTTCAGCAAGCAGAGAAGCTGCTGCAGACACTTTCTTGCCCCTTTTTCACAAGTGAAGTATATTTTGTACCAGTTGGTGTGTTCCTCGTCTGCAAAGCAAGAGCAAAGGTTTTAGGACTTAAATTGCTTGATTTCCATGGAAGAGATATGTAGAACACTGTGCTTTGCTGTTGCTGTGTTGGTTTTCTCAAGACACAAACCCTGTTTGTTCCCTGTGTTTTCAGCAAGCAGAGAAGCTGCTGCAGACACTTTCTTGCCCCTTTTCCACAAGTGAAGTATATTTTGTACCAGTTGGTGTATTCCTCGTCTGCAGAGCAAGAGCAAAGGTTTTAGGATCTAAATTGCTTGTTTTCCATGGAAGAGCTATGTAGAACACTATGCTTTGCTGTTGCTGTGTTGGTTTTCTAAAGACACAAACCCTGTTTGTTCTCTGTGTTTTCAGCAAGCAGAGAAGCTGCTGCAGACACTTTCTTGCTCCTTTTCCACTAGTGAAGTATATTTTGTACCAGTTGGTGTATTCCTCGTCTGGAGAGCAGGAGCAAAGGTTTTAGGACCTAAATTGCTTGATTTCCTTGGAAGAGATATGTAGAACACTGTGCTTTGCTGTTGCTGTGTTGGTTTTCTCAAGACACAAACCCTGTTTGTTCCCTGTGTTTTCAGCAAGCAGAGAAGCTGCTGCAGACACTTTCTTGCCCCTTTTCCACAAGTGAAGTATATTTTGTACCAGTTGGTGTATTCCTCGTCTGCAGAGCAAGAGCAAAGGTTTTAGGATCTAAATTGCTTGTTTCCATGGAAGAGCTATGTAGAACACTATGCTTTGCTGTTGCTGTGTTGGTTTTCTAAAGACACAAACCCTGTTTGTTCCCTGTGTTTTCAGCAAGCAGAGAAGCTGCTGCAGACACTTTCTTGCCCCTTTTCCACAAGTGAAGTATATTTTGTACCAGTTGGTGTATTCCTTGTCTGCAGAGCAAGAGCAAAGGTTTTAGGACCTAAATTGCTTGATTTCCTTGGAAGAGATATGTAGAACACTGTGCTTTGCTGTTGCTGTGTTGGTTTTCTCAAGACACAAACCCTGTTTGTTCCCTGTGTTTTCAGCAAGCAGAGAAGCTGCTGCAGACACTTTCTTGCCCCTTTTCCACAAGTGAAGTATATTTTGTACCAGTTGGTGTATTCCTCGTCTGCAGAGCAAGAGCAAAGGTTTTAGGATCTAAATTGCTTGTTTTCCATGGAAGAGCTATGTAGAACACTATGCTTTGCTGTTGCTGTGTTGGTTTTCTCAAGACACAAGCCCTGTTTGTTCTCTGTGTTTTCAGCAAGCAGAGAAGCTGCTGCAGACACTTTCTTGCTCCTTTTCCATAGTGAAGTATATTTTGTACCAGTTGGTGTATTCCTCGTCTTCAGAGCAAGAGCAAAGGTTTTAGGATCTAAATTGCTTGTTTTCCATGGAAGAGCTATGTAGAACACTATGCTTTGCTGTTGCTGTGTTGGTTTTCTCAAGACACAAGTCCTGTTGGTTGTCTGTGTTTGCAGCAAGCAGAGAAGCTGCTGCAGACACTTTCTTGCCCCTTTTTCACAAGTGAAGTATATTTTGTACCAGTTGGTGTATTCCTCGTCTGCAGAGACGGATCAAAGGTTTTAGGACCTAAATTGCTTGATTTCATTGGAAGAGCTATTAAGAACACTATGCTTTGCTGTTGCTGTGTTGGTTTTCTAAAGACACAAGCCCTGTTTGTTCCCTGTGTTTTCAGCAAGCAGAGAAGCTCTTGAAGACACGTACCTGCTTTCTCCACTACTGACGTATATTTTGTACCAGTTGGTGTGTTCCTCGTCTGCAAAGCAAGAGCAAAGGTTTTTAGGACTAAAATTGCTTGATTTCCATGGAAGAGCTCTGTAGAACACTATGCTTTGCTGTTACTGTGTTGGTTTTCTCAAGACACAAGTCTTGTTGGTTGTATGTGTTTCCAGCGAGCAGAAAAGCTGCTGCAGACACTTTCTTGCCCCTTTTCCACAAGTGAAGTATATTTTGTACCAGTTGGTGTATTCCTCTTCTGCAGAGCAAGAGCAAAGGTTTTAGGATCTAAATTGCTTGTTTTCCATGGAAGAGCTCTGTAGAACACTATGCTTTGCTGTTGCTGTGTTGGTTTTCTCAAGACACAACTCCTGTTGGTTGTCTGTGTTTGCAGCAAGCAGAGAAGCTGCTGCAGACACTTTCTTGCCCCTTTTTACAAGTGAAGTATATTTTTGTACCAGTTGGTGTGTTCCTCGTCTGCAAAGCAAGAGCAAATGTGTTAGGACCTAAATTGCTTGATTTCCATGGAAGAGCTCTGTAGAACACTATGCTTTGCTGTTGCTGTGTTGGTTTTCTCAAGAAACAAACCCTGTTTGTTCTCTGTACTTGCAGCGAGCAGAGAAGCTCTTGAAGACACGTACCTGCTTTCTCCACTACTGAAGTATATTTTGTACCAGTTGGTGTATTCCTTGTCTGCAGAGCAAGAGCAAAGGTTTTAGGACCTAAATTGCTTGATTTCCTTGGAAGAGATATGTAGAACACTATGCTTTGCTGTTGCTGTGTTGGTTTTCTAAAGACACAAACCCTGTTTGTTCCCTGTGTTTTCAGCAAGCAGAGAAGCTGCTGCAGACACTTTCTTGCCCCTTTTCCACAAGTGAAGTATATTTTGTACCAGTTGGTGTATTCCTAGTCTGCAGAGCAAGAGCAAAGGTTTTAGGATCTAAATTGCTTGTTTTCCATGGAAGAGCTATGTAGAACACTATGCTTTGCTGTTGCTGTGTTGGTTTTCTCAAGACACAAGTCCTGTTGGTTGTCTGTGTTTTCAGCAAGCAGAGAAGCTGCTGCAGACACTTTCTTGCTCCTTTTCCACTAGTGAAGTATATTTTGTACCAGTTGGTGTATTCCTCGTCTGCAGAGCAAGAGCAAAGGTTTTAGGATCTAAATTGCTTGTTTTCCATGGAAGAGCTATGTAGAACACTATGCTTTGCTGTTGCTGTGTTGGTTTTCTCAAGACAGAAGTCCTGTTGGTTGTCTGTGTTTGCAGCAAGCAGAGAAGCTGCTGCAGACACTTTCTTGCTCCTTTTCCACTAGTGAAGTATATTTTGTACCAGTTGGTGTATTCCTAGTCTGCAGAGCAAGAGCAAAGGTTTTAGGATCTAAATTGCTTGTTTTCCATGGAAGAGCTATGTAGAACACTATGCTTTGCTGTTGCTGTGTTGGTTTTCTAAGACACAAACCCTGTTTGTTCCCTGTGTTTTCAGCAAGCAGAGAAGCTGCTGCAGACACTTTCTTGCCCTTTTTCACAAGTGAAGTATATTTTGTACCAGTTGGTGTGTTCCTCGTCTGCAAAGCAAGAGCAAAGGTTTTAGGACCTAAATTGCTTGATTTCCATGGAAGAGATATGTAGAAGACTGTGCTTTGCTGTTGCCTGTGTTGGTTTTCTCAAGACACAAACCCTGTTTGTTCCCTGTGTTTTCAGCAAGCAGAGAAGCTGCTGCAGACACTTTCTTGCCCCTTTTCCACAAGTGAAGTATATTTTGTACCAGTTGGTGTGTTCCTCGTCTGCAGAGCAAGAGCAAAGGTTTTAGGACCTAAATTGCTTGATTTCCTTGGAAGAGATATGTAGAACACTGTGCTTTGCTGTTGCTGTGTTGGTTTTCTCAAGACACAAACCCTGTTTGTTCCCTGTGTTTTCAGCAAGCAGAGAAGCTGCTGCAGACACTTTCTTGCCCCTTTTCCACAAGTGAAGTATATTTTGTACCAGTTGGTGTATTCCTCGTCTGCAGAGCAAGAGCAAAGGTTTTAGGATCTAAATTGCTTGTTTTCCATGGAAGAGCTATGTAGAACACTATGCTTTGCTGTTGCTGTGTTGGTTTTCTAAAGACACAAACCCTGCTTGTTCCCTGTGTTTTCAGCAAGCAGAGAAGCTGCTGCAGACACTTTCTTGCCCCTTTTCCACTAGTGAAGTATATTTTGTACCAGTTGGTGTATTCCTTGTCTGCAGAGCAAGAGCAAAGGTTTTAGGACCTAAATTTCTTGATTTCCTTGGAAGAGATATGTAGAACGCTGTGCTTTGCTGTTGCTGTGTTGGTTTTCTCAAGACACAAACCCTGTTTGTTCCCTGTGTTTTCAGCAAGCAGAGAAGCTGCTGCAGACACTTTCTTGCCCCTTTTCCACAAGTGAAGTATATTTTGTACCAGTTGGTGTATTCCTCGTCTGCAGAGCAAGAGCAAAGGTTTTAGGATCTAAATTGCTTGTTTTCCATGGAAGAGCTATGTAGAACACTATGCTTTGCTGTTGCTGTGTTTGTTTTCTCAAGACACAAGCCCTGTTTGTTCTCTGTGTTTTCAGCAAGCAGAGAAGCTGCTGCAGACACTTTCTTGCTCCTTTTCCACTAGTGAAGTATATTTTGTACCAGTTTGTGTATTCCTCGTCTGCAGAGCAAGAGCAAAGGTTTTAGGATCTAAATTGCTTGTTTTCCATGGAAGAGCTCTGTAGAACACAATGCTTTGCTGTTGCTGTGTTGGTTTTCTCAAGACACAAGTCCTGTTGGTTGTCTGTGTTTGCAGCAAGCAGAGAAGCTGCTGCAGACACTTTCTTTCCCCTTTTTCACAAGTGAAGTATATTTTGTACCAGTTGGTGTGTTCCTCGTCTGCAGAGACGGATCAAAGGTTATAGGACCTAAATTGCTTGATTTCATTGGAAGAGCTATTAAGAACACTATGCTTTGCTGTTGCTGTGTTGGTTTTCTAAACACACAAGCCCTGTTTGTTCCCTGTGTTTTCAGCAAGCAGAGAAGCTCTTGAAGACACGTACCTGCTTTCTCCACTACTGACGTATATTTTGTACCAGTTGGTGTGTTCCTCGTCTGCAAAGCAAGAGCAAAGGTTTTAGGACTAAAATTGCTTGATTTCCATGGAAGAGCTCTGTAGAACACTATGCTTTGCTTTTACTGTGTTGGTTTTCTCAAGACACAAGTCTTGTTGGTTGTATGTGTTTCCAGCGAGCAGAAAAGCTGCTGCAGACACTTTCTTGCCCCTTTTCCACAAGTGAAGTATATTTTGTACCAGTTGGTGTATTCCTCTTCTGCAGAGCAAGAGCAAAGGTTTTAGGATCTAAATTGCTTGTTTTCCATGGAAGAGCTATGTAGAACACTATGCTTTGCTGTTGCTGTGTTGGTTTTCTCAAGACACAAACCCTGTTTGTTCCCTGTGTTTTCAGCAAGCAGAGAAGCTGCTGCAGACACTTTCTTGCCCCTTTTTCACAAGTGAAGTATATTTTGTACCAGTTGGTGTGTTCCTCGTCTGCAAAGCAAGAGCAAAGGTTTTAGGACCTAAATTGCTTGATTTCCATGGAAGAGATATGTAGAAGACTGTGCTTTGCTGTTGCTGTGTTGGTTTTCTCAAGACACAAACCCTGTTTGTTCCCTGTGTTTTCAGCAAGCAGAGAAGCTGCTGCAGACACTTTCTTGCCCCTTTTCCACAAGTGAAGTATATTTTGTACCAGTTGGTGTGTTCCTCGTCTGCAGAGCAAGAGCAAAGGTTTTAGGACCTAAATTGCTTGATTTCCTTGGAAGAGCTATGTAGAACACTGTGCTTTGCTGTTGCTGTGTTGGTTTTCTCAAGACACAAACCCTGTTTGTTCCCTGTGTTTTCAGCAAGCAGAGAAGCTGCTGCAGACACTTTCTTGCCCCTTTTCCACAACTGAAGTATATTTTGTACCAGTTGGTGTATTCCTCGTCTGCAGAGCAAGAGCAAAGGTTTTAGGATCTAAATTGCTTGTTTTCCATGGAAGAGCTATGTAGAACACTATGCTTTGCTGTTGCTGTGTTGGTTTTCTAAAGACACAAACCCTGTTTGTTCCCTGTGTTTTCAGCAAGCAGAGAAGCTGCTGCAGACACTTTCTTGCCCATTTTCCACAAGTGAAGTATATTTTGTACCAGTTGGTGTATTCCTTGTCTGCAGAGCAAGAGCAAAGGTTTTAGGACCTAAATTTCTTGATTTCCTTGGAAGAGATATGTAGAACGCTGTGCTTTGCTGTTGCTGTGTTGGTTTTCTCAAGACACAAACCCTGTTTGTTCCCTGTGTTTTCAGCAAGCAGAGAAGCTGCTGCAGACACTTTCTTGCCCCTTTTCCACAAGTGAAGTATATTTTGTACCAGTTGGTGTATTCCTCGTCTGCAGAGCAAGAGCAAAGGTTTTAGGATCTAAATTGCTTGTTTTCCATGGAAGAGCTATGTAGAACACTATGCTTTGCTGTTGCTGTGTTTGTTTTCTCAAGACACAAGCCCTGTTTGTTCTCTGTGTTTTCAGCAAGCAGAGAAGCTGCTGCAGACACTTTCTTGCTCCTTTTCCACTAGTGAAGTATATTTTGTACCAGTTTGTGTATTCCTCGTCTGCAGAGCAAGAGCAAAGGTTTTAGGATCTAAATTGCTTGTTTTCCATGGAAGAGCTCTGTAGAACACAATGCTTTGCTGTTGCTGTGTTGGTTTTCTCAAGACACAAGTCCTGTTGGTTGTCTGTGTTTGCAGCAAGCAGAGAAGCTGCTGCAGACACTTTCTTTCCCCTTTTTCACAAGTGAAGTATATTTTGTACCAGTTGGTGTGTTCCTCGTCTGCAGAGACGGATCAAAGGTTATAGGACCTAAATTGCTTGATTTCATTGGAAGAGCTATTAAGAACACTATGCTTTGCTGTTGCTGTGTTGGTTTTCTAAACACACAAGCCCTGTTTGTTCCCTGTGTTTTCAGCAAGCAGAGAAGCTCTTGAAGACACGTACCTGCTTTCTCCACTACTGACGTATATTTTGTACCAGTTGGTGTGTTCCTCGTCTGCAAAGCAAGAGCAAAGGTTTTAGGACTAAAATTGCTTGATTTCCATGGAAGAGCTCTGTAGAACACTATGCTTTGCTGTTACTGTGTTGGTTTTCTCAAGACACAAGTCTTGTTGGTTGTATGTGTTTCCAGCGAGCAGAAAAGCTGCTGCAGACACTTTCTTGCCCCTTTTCCACAAGTGAAGTATATTTTGTACCAGTTGGTGTATTCCTCTTCTGCAGAGCAAGAGCAAAGGTTTTAGGATCTAAATTGCTTGTTTTCCATGGAAGAGCTCTGTAGAACACTATGCTTTGCTGTTGCTGTGTTGGTTTTCTCAAGACACAACTCCTGTTGGTTGTCTGTGTTTGCAGCAAGCAGAGAAGCTGCTGCAGACACTTTCTTGCCCCTTTTTACAAGTGAAGTATATTTTGTACCAGTTGGTGTGTTCCTCGTCTGCAAAGCAAGAGCAAATGTGTTAGGACCTAAATTGCTTGATTTCCATGGAAGAGCTCTGTAGAACACTATGCTTTGCTGTTGCTGTGTTGGTTTTCTCAAGAAACAAACCCTGTTTGTTCTCTGTACTTGCAGCGAGCAGAGAAGCTCTTGAAGACACGTACCTGCTTTCTCCACTACTGAAGTATATTTTGTACCAGTTGGTGTATTCCTTGTCTGCAGAGCAAGAGCAAAGGTTTTAGGACCTAAATTGCTTGATTTCCTTGGAAGAGATATGTAGAACACTATGCTTTGCTGTTGCTGTGTTGGTTTTCTAAAGACACAAACCCTGTTTGTTCCCTGTGTTTTCAGCAAGCAGAGAAGCTGCTGCAGACACTTTCTTGCCCCTTTTCCACAAGTGAAGTATATTTTGTACCAGTTGGTGTATTCCTAGTCTGCAGAGCAAGAGCAAAGGTTTTAGGATCTAAATTGCTTGTTTTCCATGGAAGAGCTATGTAGAACACTATGCTTTGCTGTTGCTGTGTTGGTTTTCTCAAGACACAAGTCCTGTTGGTTGTCTGTGTTTTCAGCAAGCAGAGAAGCTGCTGCAGACACTTTCTTGCTCCTTTTCCACTAGTGAAGTATATTTTGTACCAGTTGGTGTATTCCTCGTCTGCAGAGCAAGAGCAAAGGTTTTAGGATCTAAATTGCTTGTTTTCCATGGAAGAGCTATGTAGAACACTATGCTTTGCTGTTGCTGTGTTGGTTTTCTCAAGACAGAAGTCCTGTTGGTTGTCTGTGTTTGCAGCAAGCAGAGAAGCTGCTGCAGACACTTTCTTGCTCCTTTTCCACTAGTGAAGTATATTTTGTACCAGTTGGTGTATTCCTAGTCTGCAGAGCAAGAGCAAAGGTTTTAGGATCTAAATTGCTTGTTTTCCATGGAAGAGCTATGTAGAACACTATGCTTTGCTGTTGCTGTGTTGGTTTTCTAAAGACACAAACCCTGTTTGTTCCCTGTGTTTTCAGCAAGCAGAGAAGCTGCTGCAGACACTTTCTTGCCCCTTTTTCACAAGTGAAGTATATTTTGTACCAGTTGGTGTGTTCCTCGTCTGCAAAGCAAGAGCAAAGGTTTTAGGACCTAAATTGCTTGATTTCCATGGAAGAGATATGTAGAAGACTGTGCTTTGCTGTTGCTGTGTTGGTTTTCTCAAGACACAAACCCTGTTTGTTCCCTGTGTTTTCAGCAAGCAGAGAAGCTGCTGCAGACACTTTCTTGCCCCTTTTCCACAAGTGAAGTATATTTTGTACCAGTTGGTGTGTTCCTCGTCTGCAGAGCAAGAGCAAAGGTTTTAGGACCTAAATTGCTTGATTTCCTTGGAAGAGATATGTAGAACACTGTGCTTTGCTGTTGCTGTGTTGGTTTTCTCAAGACACAAACCCTGTTTGTTCCCTGTGTTTTCAGCAAGCAGAGAAGCTGCTGCAGACACTTTCTTGCCCCTTTTCCACAAGTGAAGTATATTTTGTACCAGTTGGTGTATTCCTCGTCTGCAGAGCAAGAGCAAAGGTTTTAGGATCTAAATTGCTTGTTTTCCATGGAAGAGCTATGTAGAACACTATGCTTTGCTGTTGCTGTGTTGGTTTTCTAAAGACACAAACCCTGCTTGTTCCCTGTGTTTTCAGCAAGCAGAGAAGCTGCTGCAGACACTTTCTTGCCCCTTTTCCACTAGTGAAGTATATTTTGTACCAGTTGGTGTATTCCTTGTCTGCAGAGCAAGAGCAAAGGTTTTAGGACCTAAATTTCTTGATTTCCTTGGAAGAGATATGTAGAACGCTGTGCTTTGCTGTTGCTGTGTTGGTTTTCTCAAGACACAAACCCTGTTTGTTCCCTGTGTTTTCAGCAAGCAGAGAAGCTGCTGCAGACACTTTCTTGCCCCTTTTCCACAAGTGAAGTATATTTTGTACCAGTTGGTGTATTCCTCGTCTGCAGAGCAAGAGCAAAGGTTTTAGGATCTAAATTGCTTGTTTTCCATGGAAGAGCTATGTAGAACACTATGCTTTGCTGTTGCTGTGTTTGTTTTCTCAAGACACAAGCCCTGTTTGTTCTCTGTGTTTTCAGCAAGCAGAGAAGCTGCTGCAGACACTTTCTTGCTCCTTTTCCACTAGTGAAGTATATTTTGTACCAGTTTGTGTATTCCTCGTCTGCAGAGCAAGAGCAAAGGTTTTAGGATCTAAATTGCTTGTTTTCCATGGAAGAGCTCTGTAGAACACAATGCTTTGCTGTTGCTGTGTTGGTTTTCTCAAGACACAAGTCCTGTTGGTTGTCTGTGTTTGCAGCAAGCAGAGAAGCTGCTGCAGACACTTTCTTTCCCCTTTTTCACAAGTGAAGTATATTTTGTACCAGTTGGTGTGTTCCTCGTCTGCAGAGACGGATCAAAGGTTATAGGACCTAAATTGCTTGATTTCATTGGAAGAGCTATTAAGAACACTATGCTTTGCTGTTGCTGTGTTGGTTTTCTAAACACACAAGCCCTGTTTGTTCCCTGTGTTTTCAGCAAGCAGAGAAGCTCTTGAAGACACGTACCTGCTTTCTCCACTACTGACGTATATTTTGTACCAGTTGGTGTGTTCCTCGTCTGCAAAGCAAGAGCAAAGGTTTTAGGACTAAAATTGCTTGATTTCCATGGAAGAGCTCTGTAGAACACTATGCTTTGCTTTTACTGTGTTGGTTTTCTCAAGACACAAGTCTTGTTGGTTGTATGTGTTTCCAGCGAGCAGAAAAGCTGCTGCAGACACTTTCTTGCCCCTTTTCCACAAGTGAAGTATATTTTGTACCAGTTGGTGTATTCCTCTTCTGCAGAGCAAGAGCAAAGGTTTTAGGATCTAAATTGCTTGTTTTCCATGGAAGAGCTATGTAGAACACTATGCTTTGCTGTTGCTGTGTTGGTTTTCTCAAGACACAAACCCTGTTTGTTCCCTGTGTTTTCAGCAAGCAGAGAAGCTGCTGCAGACACTTTCTTGCCCCTTTTTCACAAGTGAAGTATATTTTGTACCAGTTGGTGTGTTCCTCGTCTGCAAAGCAAGAGCAAAGGTTTTAGGACCTAAATTGCTTGATTTCCATGGAAGAGATATGTAGAAGACTGTGCTTTGCTGTTGCTGTGTTGGTTTTCTCAAGACACAAACCCTGTTTGTTCCCTGTGTTTTCAGCAAGCAGAGAAGCTGCTGCAGACACTTTCTTGCCCCTTTTCCACAAGTGAAGTATATTTTGTACCAGTTGGTGTGTTCCTCGTCTGCAGAGCAAGAGCAAAGGTTTTAGGACCTAAATTGCTTGATTTCCTTGGAAGAGCTATGTAGAACACTGTGCTTTGCTGTTGCTGTGTTGGTTTTCTCAAGACACAAACCCTGTTTGTTCCCTGTGTTTTCAGCAAGCAGAGAAGCTGCTGCAGACACTTTCTTGCCCCTTTTCCACAACTGAAGTATATTTTGTACCAGTTGGTGTATTCCTCGTCTGCAGAGCAAGAGCAAAGGTTTTAGGATCTAAATTGCTTGTTTTCCATGGAAGAGCTATGTAGAACACTATGCTTTGCTGTTGCTGTGTTGGTTTTCTAAAGACACAAACCCTGCTTGTTCCCTGTGTTTTCAGCAAGCAGAGAAGCTGCTGCAGACACTTTCTTGCCCATTTTCCACAAGTGAAGTATATTTTGTACCAGTTGGTGTATTCCTTGTCTGCAGAGCAAGAGCAAAGGTTTTAGGACCTAAATTTCTTGATTTCCTTGGAAGAGATATGTAGAACGCTGTGCTTTGCTGTTGCTGTGTTGGTTTTCTCAAGACACAAACCCTGTTTGTTCCCTGTGTTTTCAGCAAGCAGAGAAGCTGCTGCAGACACTTTCTTGCCCCTTTTCCACAAGTGAAGTATATTTTGTACCAGTTGGTGTATTCCTCGTCTGCAGAGCAAGAGCAAAGGTTTTAGGATCTAAATTGCTTGTTTTCCATGGAAGAGCTATGTAGAACACTATGCTTTGCTGTTGCTGTGTTTGTTTTCTCAAGACACAAGCCCTGTTTGTTCTCTGTGTTTTCAGCAAGCAGAGAAGCTGCTGCAGACACTTTCTTGCTCCTTTTCCACTAGTGAAGTATATTTTGTACCAGTTTGTGTATTCCTCGTCTGCAGAGCAAGAGCAAAGGTTTTAGGATCTAAATTGCTTGTTTTCCATGGAAGAGCTCTGTAGAACACAATGCTTTGCTGTTGCTGTGTTGGTTTTCTCAAGACACAAGTCCTGTTGGTTGTCTGTGTTTGCAGCAAGCAGAGAAGCTGCT
This sequence comes from Prinia subflava, assembly GCF_021018805.1. Classification (NCBI taxonomy): domain Eukaryota; kingdom Metazoa; phylum Chordata; class Aves; order Passeriformes; family Cisticolidae; genus Prinia; species Prinia subflava. Next base: position 7,276 of record NW_026960980.1, on the reverse strand, counting down.
GCAGACACTTTCTTTCCCCTTTTTCACAAGTGAAGTATATTTTGTACCAGTTGGTGTGTTCCTCGTCTGCAGAGACGGATCAAAGGTTATAGGACCTAAATTGCTTGATTTCATTGGAAGAGCTATTAAGAACACTATGCTTTGCTGTTGCTGTGTTGGTTTTCTAAACACACAAGCCCTGTTTGTTCCCTGTGTTTTCAGCAAGCAGAGAAGCTCTTGAAGACACGTACCTGCTTTCTCCACTACTGACGTATATTTTGTACCAGTTGGTGTGTTCCTCGTCTGCAAAGCAAGAGCAAAGGTTTTAGGACTAAAATTGCTTGATTTCCATGGAAGAGCTCTGTAGAACACTATGCTTTGCTGTTACTGTGTTGGTTTTCTCAAGACACAAGTCTTGTTGGTTGTATGTGTTTCCAGCGAGCAGAAAAGCTGCTGCAGACACTTTCTTGCCCCTTTTCCACAAGTGAAGTATATTTTGTACCAGTTGGTGTATTCCTCTTCTGCAGAGCAAGAGCAAAGGTTTTAGGATCTAAATTGCTTGTTTTCCATGGAAGAGCTCTGTAGAACACTATGCTTTGCTGTTGCTGTGTTGGTTTTCTCAAGACACAACTCCTGTTGGTTGTCTGTGTTTGCAGCAAGCAGAGAAGCTGCTGCAGACACTTTCTTGCCCCTTTTTACAAGTGAAGTATATTTTGTACCAGTTGGTGTGTTCCTCGTCTGCAAAGCAAGAGCAAATGTGTTAGGACCTAAATTGCTTGATTTCCATGGAAGAGCTCTGTAGAACACTATGCTTTGCTGTTGCTGTGTTGGTTTTCTCAAGAAACAAACCCTGTTTGTTCTCTGTACTTGCAGCGAGCAGAGAAGCTCTTGAAGACACGTACCTGCTTTCTCCACTACTGAAGTATATTTTGTACCAGTTGGTGTATTCCTTGTCTGCAGAGCAAGAGCAAAGGTTTTAGGACCTAAATTGCTTGATTTCCTTGGAAGAGATATGTAGAACACTATGCTTTGCTGTTGCTGTGTTGGTTTTCTAAAGACACAAACCCTGTTTGTTCCCTGTGTTTTCAGCAAGCAGAGAAGCTGCTGCAGACACTTTCTTGCCCCTTTTCCACAAGTGAAGTATATTTTGTACCAGTTGGTGTATTCCTAGTCTGCAGAGCAAGAGCAAAGGTTTTAGGATCTAAATTGCTTGTTTTCCATGGAAGAGCTATGTAGAACACTATGCTTTGCTGTTGCTGTGTTGGTTTTCTCAAGACACAAGTCCTGTTGGTTGTCTGTGTTTTCAGCAAGCAGAGAAGCTGCTGCAGACACTTTCTTGCTCCTTTTCCACTAGTGAAGTATATTTTGTACCAGTTGGTGTATTCCTCGTCTGCAGAGCAAGAGCAAAGGTTTTAGGATCTAAATTGCTTGTTTTCCATGGAAGAGCTATGTAGAACACTATGCTTTGCTGTTGCTGTGTTGGTTTTCTCAAGACACAAGTCCTGTTGGTTGTCTGTGTTTGCAGCAAGCAGAGAAGCTGCTGCAGACACTTTCTTGCTCCTTTTCCACTAGTGAAGTATATTTTGTACCAGTTGGTGTATTCCTAGTCTGCAGAGCAAGAGCAAAGGTTTTAGGATCTAAATTGCTTGTTTTCCATGGAAGAGCTATGTAGAACACTATGCTTTGCTGTTGCTGTGTTGGTTTTCTAAAGACACAAACCCTGTTTGTTCCCTGTGTTTTCAGCAAGCAGAGAAGCTGCTGCAGACACTTTCTTGCCCCTTTTTCACAAGTGAAGTATATTTTGTACCAGTTGGTGTGTTCCTCGTCTGCAAAGCAAGAGCAAAGGTTTTAGGACCTAAATTGCTTGATTTCCATGGAAGAGATATGTAGAAGACTGTGCTTTGCTGTTGCTGTGTTGGTTTTCTCAAGACACAAACCCTGTTTGTTCCCTGTGTTTTCAGCAAGCAGAGAAGCTGCTGCAGACACTTTCTTGCCCCTTTTCCACAAGTGAAGTATATTTTGTACCAGTTGGTGTGTTCCTCGTCTGCAGAGCAAGAGCAAAGGTTTTAGGACCTAAATTGCTTGATTTCCTTGGAAGAGATATGTAGAACACTGTGCTTTGCTGTTGCTGTGTTGGTTTTCTCAAGACACAAACCCTGTTTGTTCCCTGTGTTTTCAGCAAGCAGAGAAGCTGCTGCAGACACTTTCTTGCCCCTTTTCCACAAGTGAAGTATATTTTGTACCAGTTGGTGTATTCCTCGTCTGCAGAGCAAGAGCAAAGGTTTTTAGGATCTAAATTGCTTGTTTTCCATGGAAGAGCTATGTAGAACACTATGCTTTGCTGTTGCTGTGTTGGTTTTCTAAAGACACAAACCCTGCTTGTTCCCTGTGTTTTCAGCAAGCAGAGAAGCTGCTGCAGACACTTTCTTGCCCCTTTTCCACTAGTGAAGTATATTTTGTACCAGTTGGTGTATTCCTTGTCTGCAGAGCAAGAGCAAAGGTTTTAGGACCTAAATTTCTTGATTTCCTTGGAAGAGATATGTAGAAGACTGTGCTTTGCTGTTGCTGTGTTGGTTTTCTCAAGACACAAACCCTGTTTGTTCCCTGTGTTTTCAGCAAGCAGAGAAGCTGCTGCAGACACTTTCTTGCCCCTTTTCCACAAGTGAAGTATATTTTGTACCAGTTGGTGTATTCCTCGTCTGCAGAGCAAGAGCAAAGGTTTTAGGATCTAAATTGCTTGTTTTCCATGGAAGAGCTATGTAGAACACTATGCTTTGCTGTTGCTGTGTTTGTTTTCTCAAGACACAAGCCCTGTTTGTTCTCTGTGTTTTCAGCAAGCAGAGAAGCTGCTGCAGACACTTTCATGCTCCTTTTCCACTAGTGAAGTATATTTTGTACCAGTTTGTGTATTCCTCGTCTGCAGAGCAAGAGCAAAGGTTTTAGGATCTAAATTGCTTGTTTTCCATGGAAGAGCTCTGTAGAACACAATGCTTTGCTGTTGCTGTGTTGGTTTTCTCAAGACACAAGTCCTGTTGGTTGTCTGTGTTTGCAGCAAGCAGAGAAGCTGCTGCAGACCTTTCTTTCCCCTTTTTCACAAGTGAAGTATATTTTGTACCAGTTGGTGTGTTCCTCGTCTGCAGAGACGGATCAAAGGTTATAGGACCTAAATTGCTTGATTTCATTGGAAGAGCTATTAAGAACACTATGCTTTGCTGTTGCTGTGTTGGTTTTCTAAAGACACAAGCCCTGTTTGTTCCCTGTGTTTTCAGCAAGCAGAGAAGCCTTGAAGACACGTACCTGCTTTCTCCACTACTGACGTATATTTTGTACCAGTTGTGTGTTCCTCGTCTGCAAAGCAAGAGCAAAGGTTTTAGGACTAAAATTGCTTGATTTCCATGGAAGAGCTCTGTAGAACACTATGCTTTGCTGTTACTGTGTTGGTTTTCTCAAGACACAAGTCTTGTTGGTTGTATGTGTTTCCAGCGAGCAGAAAAGCTGCTGCAGACACTTTCTTGCCCCTTTTCCACAAGTGAAGTATATTTTGTAACCAGTTGGTGTATTCCTCTTCTGCAGAGCAAGAGCAAAGGTTTTTAGGATCTAAATTGCTTTTTTCCATGGAAGAGCTCTGTAGAACACTATGCTTTGCTGTTGCTGTGTTGGTTTTCTCAAGACACAAGTCCTGTTGGTTGTCTGTGTTTGCAGCAAGCAGAGAAGCTGCTGCAGACACTTTCTTGCCCCTTTTTACAAGTGAAGTATATTTTGTACCAGTTGGTGTGTTCCTCGTCTGCAAAGCAAGAGCAAATGTGTTAGGACCTAAATTGCTTGATTTCCATGGAAGAGCTCTGTAGAACACTATGCTTTGCTGTTGCTGTGTTGGTTTTCTCAAGAAACAAACCCTGTTTGTTCTCTGTACTTGCAGCGAGCAGAGAAGCTCTTGAAGACACGTACCTGCTTTCTCCACTACTGAAGTATATTTTGTACCAGTTGGTGTATTCCTTGTCTGCAGAGCAAGAGCAAAGGTTTTAGGACCTAAATTGCTTGATTTCCTTGGAAGAGATATGTAGAACACTGTGCTTTGCTGTTGCTGTGTTGGTTTTCTCAAGACACAAACCCTGTTTGTTCCCTGTGTTTTCAGCAAGCAGAGAAGCTGCTGCAGACACTTTCTTGCCCTTTTCCACTAGTGAAGTATATTTTGTACCAGTTGGTGTATTCCTCGTCTGCAGAGCAAGAGCAAAGGTTTTAGGATCTAAATTGCTTGTTTTCCATGGAAGAGCTATGTAGAACACTATGCTTTGCTGTTGCTGTGTTGGTTTTCTAAAGACACAAACCCTGTTTGTTCCCTGTGTTTTCAGCAAGCAGAGAAGCTGCTGCAGACACTTTCTTGCCCCTTTTCCACAAGTGAAGTATATTTTGTACCAGTTGGTGTATTCCTAGTCTGCAGAGCAAGAGCAAAGGTTTTAGGATCTAAATTGCTTGTTTTCCATGGAAGAGCTATGTAGAACACTATGCTTTGCTGTTGCTGTGTTGGTTTTCTCAAGACACAAGTCCTGTTGGTTGTCTGTGTTTTCAGCAAGCAGAGAAGCTGCTGCAGACACTTTCTTGCTCCTTTTCCACTAGTGAAGTATATTTTGTACCAGTTGGTGTATTCCTCGTCTGCAGAGCAAGAGCAAAGGTTTTAGGATCTAAATTGCTTGTTTCCATGGAAGAGCTATGTAGAACACTATGCTTTGCTGTTGCTGTGTTGGTTTTCTCAGACACAAGTCCTGTTGGTTGTCTGTGTTTGCAGCAAGCAAGAAGCTGCTGCAGACACGTTCTTGCTCCTTTTCCACTAGTGAAGTATATTTGTACCAGTTTGTGTATTCCTCGTCTGCAGAGCAAGAGCAAAGGTTTTAGGATCTAAATTGCTTGTTTTCCATGGAAGAGCTATGTAGAACACTATGCTTTGCTGTTGCTGTGTTGGTTTTCTCAAGACACAAGCCCTGTTTGTTCTCTGTGTTTTCAGCAAGCAGAGAAGCTGCTGCAGACACTTTCTTGCCCCTTTTCCACAAGTGAAGTATATTTTGTACCAGTTGGTGTATTCCTCGTCTGCAGAGCAAGAGCAAAGGTTTTAGGATCTAAATTGCTTGTTTTCCATGGAAGAGATATGTAGAAGACTGTGCTTTGCTGTTGCTGTGTTGGTTTTCTCAAGACACAAACCCTGTTTGTTCCCTGTGTTTTCAGCAAGCAGAGAAGCTGCTGCAGACACTTTCTTGCCCCTTTTCCACTAGTGAAGTATATTTTGTACCAGTTGGTGGTTCCTCGTCTGCAGAGCAAGAGCAAAGGTTTTTAGGACCTAAATTGCTTGATTTCCTTGGAAGAGATATGTAGAACACTGTGCTTTGCTGTTGCTGTGTTTGGTTTTCTCAAGACACAAACCCTGTTTGTTTCCCTGTGTTTTCAGCAAGCAGAGAAGCTGCTGCAGACACTTTCTTGCCCCTTTTCCCACAAGTGAAGTATATTTTGTACCAGTTGGTGTATTCCTCGTCCTGCAGAGCAAGAGCAAAGGTTTTAGGATCTAAATTGCTTGTTTTCCATGGAAGAGCTATGTAGAACACTATGCTTTGCTGTTGCTGTGTTGGTTTTCTCAAGACACAAACCCTGTTTGTTCCCTGTGTTTTCAGCAAGCAGAGAAGCTGCTGCAGACACATTCTTGCCCCTTTTTCACAAGTGAAGTATATTTTGTACCAGTTGGTGTGTTCCTCGTCTGCAGAGACGGATCAAAGGTTTTAGGACCTAAATTGCTTGATTTCATTGGAAGAGCTATTAAGAACACTATGCTTTGCTGTTGCTGTGTTGGTTTTCTAAACACACAAGCCCTGTTTGTTCCCCTGTGTTCTTCAGCAAGCAGAGAAGCTCTTGAAGACACGTACCTGCTTTCTCCACTCACTGACGTATACTTTGTACCAGTTGGTGTGTTCCTCGTCTGCAAAGCAAGAGCAAAGGTTTTAGGACTAAAATTGCTTGATTTCCATGGAAGAGCTCTGTAGAACACTATGCTTTGCTGTTACTGTGTTGGTTTTCTCAAGACACAAGTCTTGTTGGTTGTATGTGTTTCAGCGAGCAAGAAAAGCTGCTGCAGACACTTTCTTGCCCCTTTTCCACAAGTGAAGTATATTTTGTACCAGTTGGTGTATTCCTCTTCTGCAGAGCAAGAGCAAAGGTTTTAGGATCTAAATTGTTGTTTTCCATGGAAGAGCTCTGTAGAACACTATGCTTTGCTGTTGCTGTGTTGGTTTTCTCAAGACACAAGTCCTGTTGGTTGTCTGTGTTTGCAGCAAGCAGAGAGCTGCTGCAGACACTTTCTTGCCCCTTTTTACAAGTGAAGTTATTTTGTACCAGTTGGGTGTGTTCCTCGTCTGCAAAGCAAGAGCAAATGTGTTAGGACCTAAATGCTTGATTTCCATGGAAGAGCTCTGTAGAACACTATGCTTTGCTGTTGCTGTGTTGGTTTTCTCAAGAAACAAACCCTGTTTGTTCTCTGTACTTGCAGCGAGCAGAGAAGCTCTTGAAGACACGTACCTGCTTTCTCCACTACTGACGTATATTTTGTACCAGTTGGTGTATTCCTCGTCTGGAGAGCAGGAGCAAAGGTTTTAGGACCTAAATTGCTTGATTTCCTTGGAAGAGATATGTAGAACACTGTGCTTTGCTGTTGCTGTGTTGGTTTTCTCAAGACACAAACCCTGTTTGTTCCTGTGTTTTCAGCCAAGCAGAGAAGCTGCTGCAGACACTTTCTTGCCCCTTTTTCCACAAGTGAAGTATATTTTGTACCAGTTGGTGTATTCCTCGTCTGCAGAGCAAAGAGCAAAGGTTTTTAGGATCTAATTGTTTGTTTTCCATGGAAGAGCTATGTAGAACACTATGCTTTGCTGTTGCTGTGTTGGTTTTCTAAAGACACAAACCCTGTTTGTTCCCTGTGTTTTCAGCAAGCAGAGAAGCTGCTGCAGACACTTTCTTGCCCCTTTTCCACAAGTGAAGTATATTTTGTACCAGTTGGTGTATTCCTTGTCTGCAGAGCAAGAGCAAAGGTTTTAGGACCTAAATTTCTTGATTTCCTTGGAAGAGATATGTAGAAACACTGTGCTTTGCTGTTGCTGTGTTGGGTTTTCTCAAGACACAAACCCTGTTTGTTCCCTGTGTTTTCAGCAAGCAGAGAAGCTGCTGCAGACACTTTCTTGCCCCTTTTCCACAAGTGAAGTATATTTTGTACCAGTTGGTGTATTCCTCGTCTGCAGAGCAAGAGCAAAGGTTTTAGGAT
>NW_026960979.1:0-25164 GCF_021018805.1 Prinia subflava | reverse complement strand
CTACGAAGGCTGTTGCTATGAGGGTGAGTAGGAGGATGACCCCTACGTTTCAGGTTTCTTTGTTTAAGTATGAGCCGTAGTAGAAGCCTCGGCCGATGTGAAGGTAGATGCAGATGAAGAAGAATGAAGCTCCGTTTGCGTGGAGGTTTCGGATTAGTCAGCCGAATTGGACGTCTCGGCATATGTGGGTGACGGAGGAGAAGGCTAGGGAGGTGTCTGCTGTGTAGTGTATGGCTAGCAGTAGTCCTGTGACGATTTGTGTGGCTAGGCAAACACCCAGTAGGGATCCAAAGTTTCATCATGATGAGATATTTGATGGTGTTGGTAGGTCAATTAGGGCGTCGTTGATGACTTTTAGTAGGGGGTGGTTTTTACGAAGATTTGGGGCCATTAAGTTTTCTGTATGTGGAAATAATGATGATTAGGATGGATAGGGCAAAGGACCCTAGGTAGGCTTTGATTAGGCCTTGGTGGAATGTGGTAGCGGTTTTGGATGTTGTTGACTGCATATTGGCTAGGCCTTCTGGGCCTAATAGCTTGTATCAGGAAAGGTCTATGAGGTGTGAGGCGATGTTTTGTCCTCCTGATAATAGGTTTGTTACGCTTGATCGGTGGGTTAGTAGGTTGAAATAGCCTAGGGAGATTGAGAAGTTGTAGAATGGGTTTTGTTTGGTCAGGATTAGGGTTTGGGCTATTTTTGATAGTTCGAGTGCTAGGGCGATTCCTAGGGCTGTTACTACTAGGGCCGTTATTTTGATTGATGTGGGTATGGTTGTGGGTGGTGTTTTTGTTGGTAGGATGTATGAGGTAATGATTAAACCAGCTGTGATGCTTCCTAGTGCTAGTCGGGTGATTGGGCGGATTACTGCAGGGTTGTTTTCGTTTATTGAGGTTAGGGGAGGGATTCGGGTGAAGCCGCTTTGGACTAGAACGGTCATGCGGATTGTATAGACCGCGGTGAATGATGTGGCTAGCAGGGTTAGGAGCAGGGCTCATGAGTTTAGGTATGAGGTGTTTAGGTTTTCGATGATTTGGTCCTTTGAGTAAAATCCTGCTAGGAATGGGGTTCCTATTAGTGCTAGGTTACCGATAGTGAGACATGAGGTGGTTGTTGGGAGCATTTTTTGGAGGCCTCCTATTTTTCGGATGTCTTGTTCTCCGTTGAGGCTGTGGATGATGGAGCCTGAGCAGAGGAATAGCATGGCCTTGAAGAATGCGTGGGTTGAGATGTGTAGGAAGGCTAGTTGTGGAAGGTTTAATCCAATAGTGACTATTATTAGGCCTAGCTGACTTGAGGTGGAGAAGGCGATAATTTTTTTGATGTCGTTCTGTGTGAGGGCACATGTGGCTGCAAATAGGGTGGAGAGGGCTCCCAGGCAAAGGCAGAGAGAGAGGGCTGTTTGGTTGTTGTGGAATAGTGGGTGGGTTCGGATTAGTAGGAAGATTCCGGCCACTACTATAGTGCTTGAGTGTAGTAAGGCTGAGACTGGGGTTGGGCCTTCTATTGCGGATGGGAGTCATGGGTGTAATCCAAATTGAGCGGATTTGCCTGTTGCTGCCAGGATCAGCCCTAGGAGGGGTAAGGTTGGGGTCTGTGAAGTGGAGGGGAATTGTTGGAGTTCTCAGGTGTTTATGGTATAGGCTAGTCATGCTATGCAAAGGATGAGGCCAATGTCTCCGATTCGGTTGTAAAGCACTGCTTGTAGGGCGGCGGTGTTGGCTTCTGCTCGTCCGTGTCATCAGCTGATCAGGAGGAAGGATATGATCCCTACTCCTTCTCATCCAATGAACAGGACAAATAGGTTATTGGCGATGATTAGGATTAGCATGGTAATTAGGAACAGTAGGAGGAAGGTGAAGAATTTTGTGATGTGTGGGTCTGAGGCCATGTATCATGTTGCGAATTGCAGGATTGACCATGACACGAATAGGGCAATTGGGAAGAATGTAAGGGAGTAAAAGTCTAGTTTAAGGCTGATTGGGATTTTGAAGTTTATGATGAATTTTCATTCTCATGAGGAGACCAGGCCTTCCATACCTGAGTGGATGTGGATTGTTATTGGGACTAAGCTGATTAGAAATGAGGCTTTGACTGTTTGTGTGATGGTGTTGGGAGTGTTTTTGAGGCTGTCTGATAATAGTGGGAAAATGATTGGAGTAGTTAGGGTTGTTAGGGTTAATAGTGTGAATGTGTTTAGGGTTAGTGGTAGGTCCATTACTTTCACTTGGATTTGCACCAAGATACGTGGTTCCTAAGACCATTGGATTGCTATTATCCTTTGAAAGTAAGGGGGCTGAGGTTTTAGACTCAGATGCAAGAATTAGCAGTTCTTGTTGGTTAAACCTCCCCTCGGCAGGTAAGAAGGTTTTAACTTCTATCTTTAGAGTCACGGTCTAATGTTTGGGTTGAAACTATACTTGCATACTGGGATGCCGGAGATTAGCTCTGGCTTTAAGATGAGGAGGGCTATTGGGATTATGTGTAGGGCTATAAGAAGATGCTCTCGTGTGGAGGAGTTTTGGATTGATGTGATGTGGGATGGGAGTGCTCCTCGTTGTGTCATTGTTAGTATGTATAGGGTGTATGAGGCAGTTAGGAGGATTGCAATGCCTGTTAGGATGATTGTTAGGGAGGATCAGTTGAACAGGGCGATTACAATGGTTAGTTCTGCTATAAGGTTAGTTGTGGGGGGTAGTGCCATGTTTGTTAGGTTGGCTAAAAGTCATCAGATGGCTATTAATGGGAGTAGGGGCTGGATGCCTCGTGTTAGTAGTAGAATTCGGCTGTGGGTGCGTTCGTAGTTTGTGTTGGCTAGGCAGAATAGTATGGATGAGGTTAGTCCGTGTGAAATTATTAGGATCATTGCTCCTGAGAATGCTCATTGGGTTTGGATTATAGTTGCGGCGATGACAAGGCCTATGTGGCTTACTGATGAGTAAGCGATTAGTGACTTTAGGTCGATTTGTCGTAGGCAGATGGCACTAGTTATGAGCGCTCCCCATAGAGAGAGGGTGATGAATGGGTAGTGCAGGTTGTTTAGGGATGGGTTTACTAGGATAGTGACTCGTATGATGCCGTAGCCTCCCAGTTTTAAGAGCAGGGCTGCGAGAAGCATTGAGCCGGCAATTGGGGCCTCTACATGAGCTTTAGGCAGTCATAGGTGTAGTCCGTATAGTGGAGCTTTGACCATGAATGCTACGAGAAGGGCTAAGCTGGCTGCTAGGCCCGTTCAGGAGTGTGTGATGGTTGGGTGGGATAGTTTAAGTATTGGGAAGTATAATGTGCCAGTTTGGTTGTGTAGGTGCAGGATGGCGATTAGTAGGGGGAGTGAGCTGGCAAGCGTGTAGAACAGTAGGTAGATTCCGGCTTTAAGTCGTTCTGGTTGGTTTCCTCATCGGGTGATGAGGATTAATGTGGGGATTAGGGTTGCTTCAAAAGCAATGTAGAATAGTATGAGTTCCGAGGCTGAGAAGGCTGATAGGATGAATAGTTGAGCTAGAATGATTGTTGTGATGAAGATTCGTTTGCGGTTGGTTGGTTCTTGTTCTAGATGGTTTTGACTTGCCATTAGCATCAGAGGCAGGAGTCAACATGATAGGACTAGTAGTGGTGAAGAGATTTGGTCGATAGCAGTCCAGTGAGATAGGTTTTTGTTTGGGTAGTATGTTGGGGTGAATAGCTGTAGGCTAATGGCGGCAATTAATATGCTGTGTGTTGTGGTATTAGCCCAAAGGTACTTGCTGGGTGAGGATATGGTCATGGGAAGGAGTATAATAGTTGGTATGATGATTTTTAGCATTTTAGGAGGTTAAAGTTGTGGAGGTGGTCTGAACCGTGGGTGCGTGTTGAGGCTACTAGTAGGGCGAGCCCCGTTCCTGCTTCGCAGGCTGAGAATGTTAGTATAAGTATTGGTAGTATGGTGGCGGATGTTATTTGTGTTTGGATGGGTCATATTGACAGGGCTACATATATAGACAATATCATGCCCTCTAAGCATAGTAAGGCTGAGATTAGGTGGGTTCGGTGGAAGGCTAGGCCTAAGGCGCTTAGGGAGAAGGCTGAGTAGAAGCTTAGGTGTAGGAGGGTCATTAAGAAAGTTATAGGGTTGTGGCTATAATCTGTTGAGTCGAAATCAACTGTCTTGGTTAGACTAACTTTCTGTTATTCGGCCCATTCTAGCCCTCCTTGGGTTCATTCGTACACTAGACCTAGGGTGAGGAGTAGGATAAGGACTGAGGCTCATGTTAGTGTAGTGGTTGGGGCTTGGAGTTGGGTGGCTCATGGAAGAGGTAGGAGTAGGGCAATTTCTAGGTCGAACAGTAGGAATAGGATTGCTACTAGGAAGAATCGAATGGAGAATGGTAGTCGAGCGGATCCTAATGGGTCAAAGCCGCATTCGTATGGGGATAGTTTTTCTGAGTCTGGGTTCGTTTGGGCCAGTCATAGGTTTAGTATGGTTAGGGCGATGCTTAGGGTTATGGATAGGGTGATTATAAATGTGATTATGTTTATTGCTCTTCTCTGGGTTTGAACCAGATTTTAAGGATTGGAAGTCGATTGTAATTAGTATACTAGAAGAGCAGGATCCTCATCAGTAAATAGAGATATATAGGAATAGTCATACGACGTCTACAAAGTGTCAGTATCAGGCTGCTGCTTCGAAACCAAAGTGATGGTTTGGTGTAAAGTGGAATTTAATGAGGCGTAGGAGGCAGATTAGGAGGAATGTGGAGCCAATGATTACGTGTAGGCCGTGAAATCCAGTGGCTACGAAGAAGGTAGACCCGTATACTCCGTCTGCGATGGAGAAGGGAGCTTCGTAGTATTCTATGGCTTGTAGTGCGGTAAAGTAGAATCCTAGGAGGACAGTTAAGGTGAGAGCATAGATTGCTTGTTTTCGGCGGGCCTCTATGATAGCGTGATGGGCTCATGTGACGGTGATTCCTGAAGCTAGTAGGATGGCAGTGTTTAGTAGCGGTACTTCTATGGGGTTCAAGGGTTTGATTCCTGCTGGTGGTCATTGTCCTCCTAGTTCTGGGGTTGGGGCTAGGCTTGAGTGGAAGAAGGCTCAGAAGAAGCCTAGGAAGAAGAAAGCTTCTGATGTGATGAACAGGACTATGCCGTATCGTAGCCCTTTTTGGACGGTGGGAGTGTGGTGACCTTGGAATGTGCTTTCGCGTACAATGTCTCGTCATCATTGGAATATGACTAGGGTGGTTGATAATAGGCCAATGGCAAGTAGTTGTGGGGAGTGGTAGTGGAATCATATGGTTAGGCCGGACGTGGTTAGTAGGGCGGCGGCTGCTCCGAAGATGGGTCATGGGCTTGGATCTACTATGTGGTAGGAGTGTGCTTGGTGTGCCATTGTGTTAGATGTTTTCTTGGAGGTAGAGGCTGAGTAGGAGGACAAAGACGTAGGCCTGGATCATGGCTACGGCTACTTCCAGGATGGTTAGTAGCAGCAGGATTAGGAATGTTAGTAGGGAGACCATAGGTATGGTCGATAGTAAGGCGATCGGCGGTAGAAATAAGTTGGATTAAAAGGTGTCCTGCTGTGAGGTTGGCTGTTAGTCGTACTCCTAGCGCAATAGGACGAATTAGAAGGCTTGTTGTTTCAATTAAGACCAGTGCTGGGATCAGCGGTGTTGGAGTGCCTTCTGGTAGCAGGTGCCCTAGGGTAGTTGAAGGTTGGTTGCGTAACCCTGTGAGGAGGGTGGCTAGTCATAGTGGGAAGGCTAGGGCTAGGCTCATGGATAGTTGGGTGGTTGGAGTGAATGTGTAGGGCAATAGGCCTAGAAGGTTGATTAGTAGGAGGAATACCATTAATGAGGTTAGGATTAGGGCTCATTTGTGTCCTTTTTTGTTCAGTGGTATTATTAGTTGCTTTGTGATGAGGTTGACCGCTCATAGTTGTAGGGTGGATAGACGGCTCGTCACCCAGCGGTTGTTTTGTGACGGTAGTAGTAGGGCTGGGAAAGTGATTGAGATGAGGATTAGTGGAATGCCCAGTAGGGATGGACTTGAGAATTGGTCGAAGAAACTTAGGTTCATGGTCAAGTTCATGGGGTAGTAGGGGTGGTGGTAGTGGTCTTGTTGAGTGGTGGGTTTGGGGATGTTATGGATAGGATTTTAGGTTGGATGATTATTGAAAATGTTAGTCATGAGGTTAGTATGATAAAAAATCATGGATTTGGGTTGAGTTGTGGCATGTCATTAAGGAGGGTTAGCGTCCCTCTTTCTCTAGCTTAAAAGGCTAACGCTGTTTCATAGCTTCTTAATGATTAGGAAGATAGTAGAGAAGATCAGTTTTCGAAGTTGTCAAGTGGTGTGGACTCTACTACGATTGGTATGAAGCTGTGGTTTGCTCCGCAGATCTCTGAGCATTGTCCGTAGAATACTCCTGGTCGGTTTGCTAGGAAGGAAGTTTGGTTTAGTCGTCCTGGGATTGCATCCGTTTTGACGCCTAGGCTTGGTACAGCTCATGAGTGCAGGACGTCGTCAGCGGTGACAATAACTCGGATGGTAGAGTTTATTGGGACGATAACACGGTGGTCTACTTCTAGAAGTCGAAAGTGTCCTAGTGGGAGCTCTGATGTTGGTGTTATGTAGGAGTCGAATGTTAGGTCTTTGAAGTCGGTGTACTCGTAGGATCAGTACCATTGGTGTCCAATGGCTTTTAGAGTGAGGTCTGGTTGGTTGACTTCATCCATCATGTATAGGATGCGCAGGGATGGCAGGGCTAGGGTGATTAGTACTATGGCTGGTAGGATTGTTCATACTAGTTCGATCGCCTGTGCATCAACTGTATTTGATGAGAGTTTACCTGTTAGTATTAGAGTCAGTAGATAGAGGACCAAGCTGCAGATGGCTAGGGCCACTATTATGGCGTGGTCGTGGAATTGTATCAGTTCTTCTATAATTGGTGATGAGGCGTCTTGGAAATTAAGTTGTGAGTGGTTGGCCATATTTTGAGGCGCACAGGGTTTTCACCTGCAATATAGCCTTGACAAGGCTATGTAATCGTTTTACTAGCGTCTCTATGAGAAAGAAGCATAAGTGGTTTTATGCGGTTGGCTTGAAACCAACATATGAGGGTTCGAGTCCTTCCTTTCTTGTACTTGGACAAAGGCTGGTTCTTCAAAGGTGTGGAATGGGGGTGGGCAACCGTAGATTCATTCGATATTTGTGCTTGTAAGTTCTGGTTGGAAAGCTTTGCGTTTGGATGCGAAGGCTTCTCAGATGATGAATACTAGCATGATTACGGCTGTTATAGAGATTAGGGAACCTACTGATGAGATGGTGTTTCATAGTGTGTAGGCGTCTGGGTAGTCTGAGTATCGACGTGGCATGCCAGCTAGGCCAAGGAAGTGTTGTGGGAAGAAGGTGAGGTTAACGCCTACAAATATTACTCCGAAGTGGATTTTGGCTCATGTGGAATGTAGAGTGTACCCGGTGAATAGTGGGAATCAGTGTGTGAATCCGGCTAGAATTGCGAATACTGCTCCTATTGATAGTACATAGTGGAAGTGAGCTACTACATAGTAGGTATCGTGCAGAGCAATGTCTAGTGAAGAGTTTGCTAAAACGATCCCTGTTAGGCCCCCGATGGTGAATAGGAAGATGAATCCTAGGGCCCATAGTATGGGTGGGTCTCATTTGATAATGCCTCCGTGGAGTGTTGCTAGTCAGCTGAATACTTTAATGCCAGTTGGGATGGCGATGATTATAGTGGCTGATGTGAAGTATGCTCGGGTGTCTACGTCCATGCCTACTGTGAATATATGGTGGGCCCAAACGATAAATCCTAGGAACCCGATGGAAAGTATAGCTCATACCATTCCTATATAACCGAAAGGTTCTTTTTTTCCTGAGTAGTAGGTTACGACGTGGGAGATGATTCCGAATCCTGGTAGAATGAGGATGTAGACTTCAGGGTGTCCGAAGAATCAGAATAGGTGTTGATAAAGTACTGGGTCTCCTCCTCCTGCCGGGTCAAAGAAAGTGGTATTTAGGTTGCGGTCGGTTAGTAGTATAGTGATTCCGGCAGCGAGTACAGGGAGGGAGAGAAGCAGTAGGACTGCTGTGATAAGTACTGATCAGACAAATAGGGGGGTTTGGTATTGGGAGAGGGCTGGTGGTTTTATGTTAATTGCTGTGGTGATAAAGTTGATTGCGCCCAGAATTGATGAGATTCCAGCTAGGTGAAGGGAGAAGATGGCTAGGTCAACTGAAGCTCCAGCATGGGCTAAGTTGCCGGCTAATGGGGGGTACACTGTTCAGCCCGTACCTGCTCCTGCCTCGACTGTGGAGGAAGCCAGGAGAAGGAGGAAAGAGGGTGGTAGAAGTCAGAAGCTTATGTTGTTCATTCGTGGGAATGCTATGTCTGGGGCCCCAATTATTAGGGGGACTAGTCAGTTGCCGAAGCCCCCGATCATAATTGGTATAACTATAAAGAAGATTATTACGAAAGCATGTGCTGTAACGATCACGTTGTAGATTTGGTCGTCTCCGAGCAGGGCTCCTGGTTGGCCTAGTTCTGCTCGGATGAGAAGGCTTAGTGAGGTGCCCACTATTCCGGCCCATGCGCCGAAAATTAGGTATAGGGTACCGATATCTTTGTGGTTGGTTGAGAATAATCATCGGTTAATGAATGTCACAGGTAAGATGGCTGAGTGTATAAGCGTTAGGCTGTAGTCCTTTTTACAGAGGTTCAATTCCTCTTCTTATCGGCTTTGTGGTGAAATTCACGGCGGGTTGCAAACTCGCAGATGCGTATTGATTGCGCCGAAGTCTTAGGTAGAAGCCTGTTGGTTAGGGCATGTAGCTGTTAACTATATTGTTGTGGGATCGAAGCCCATCTACCTAGTTGGGTTGTAAGGTCCTAGCTTAATTAAAGTACCTGGGTTGCATTCAGGAGATGTGGGGTAGCATCCTGCGGATCTTAGCAGAAACTAAGAGGGTTTAACTCTTGTTTAAGGCTTTGAAGGCCTTCGGTTTAAGTGATCCTAAGTTTCTTAAATAATAGTGGTGATTAGTGGTGAAACCGGTAGGAGTGCAGTTGATATGGTGATTAGGATGGCAATTAAGGTGCTGGTTGGTTTGTTAGTATGTCATTGTTTAATGTGGTTGGTGGTGTGTGGGGGTAGTGTGATTGTTGCACAGTATGCTAGGCGAAGATAGAAGAATAGGCTTAGGAGTGATAGGAGGGAGATTGAAGTTGCTATTGGGATTATGTCTTGTTTAGTTAGCTCTTGGATGATAAGTCATTTTGGGAGGAAACCTGTTAATGGGGGCAGTCCTGCTATAGAGAGTATTGTTAGTAGTAGTATGGCGTTTAGTGCTGGTACCTTTGTCCATGCAGTTATTAGGGTTGATAGTTTTGAGACTTTAATTGTGTTTAAAGTTAGGAATACTGCTATTGTTATTAGTGTGTAGAGGTAAAAATTAAGTAAGGTTAGTTTAGGGTTGTACGAGATAATGATTGTTATCCATCCTAGATGGGAGATGGAGGAGAAGGCTAGGATTTTTCGGATTTGTGTTTGGTTTAGTCCTATTCATCCTCCCAGAGCGGCAGATATGATTGCTATGCAGGCTAGCAGAGTAGGGTTTAGTGAGGGTGATGTTATGAATAGCAGTGAGATAGGGGGTAATTTTATCATTGTTGATAGGAGGAGGCCTGTGGTAAGTGGGGACCCTTGGAGGACTTCTGGGAATCAGAAATGAAATGGGACTAGTCCTAGTTTTATTGCTAGGGCGGAGGTTAGGATGAGGCACGATATTGGATGGGTTAGTTGGGTGATGTCCCATTGTCCGGTGTGCCATGCATTGGTTATGCTGGAAAATAAGACTAGTGCGGAGGCAGTTGCTTGGGTAAGGAAGTACTTGGTTGCGGCTTCAATGGCTCGTGGATGGTGGGATTTTGAGATCAGTGGCAGGATTGCTAGGGTGTTGATTTCAAGGCCGGCCCAGGCTATTATTCAGTGGTTGCTCGAGATTGTGATGGCAGTCCCTATAAACAGGCTGATTGCGAAAATTAATTTTGCTTGTGGGTTCATTAGTAGGGGAAGGGGTTAAACCATCATTTTCGGGGTATGGGCCCGATAGCTTTGTTAGCTGACCCTACTAGAAAGTAATATAATGGGAGTATGGAGGGTTTTGATCCCTTTAGTGCAGGTTCGATTCCTGTTTTTCTAAGTTAGGAAATGAGAGGGCTGGTATACCTCTATGTTCACTTTATCATAGTGACCCTTTGGGACGTTCAGGCACATTTCCTTTTATGGTTCTTAGGTAGGGGGGAAGTCCAGCGTAACAGATTGATATGCTGGTGTGTCACAAGCATATCGCCAGTGTGAGTGGGAGGAAGTTTTTTCATAGAAGGTGTATTAGCTGGTCGTATCGGAAGCGCGGATATGAAGCACGGACTCATAGGAAACCAGCAGATAGTAGGAGGACTTTTGTGGCTAGAATCACAGGGAATAGTTCTTGCGGAGGGTTTAGGAAGCTTGGGTTGAAGAATAAGATGGTAGTTAGTGTGTTTATTAGCATGATGTTGGCGTATTCGGCTAGGAAGAATAAAGCGAATGGTCCTGCTGCATATTCCACGTTGAAGCCAGAGACTAGTTCTGACTCCCCCTCTGTAAGGTCAAATGGGGCTCGGTTTGTCTCGGCTAGTGTGGATACGTATCATATTATGGCTAGTGGCCAGCATGAGAAGATAAGGTACAGGGGTTCTTGGGTGGTTGCGAGAGTGCTTAGGTTGTAATTTCCGCTGAGTAGGATGATGGAGAGTAGGATAATTGCTAGGGTGACTTCATACGAGATGGTTTGGGCTACTGCTCGTAGTGCTCCAATTAGGGCATATTTTGAGTTGGAGGCTCATCCTGATCATAGAATAGAGTATACGGCTAGGCTAGATATGGCTAGGAGAAAGAGTAGGCCTAGGTTGAGGTCTGCGAGAGAGAATGGTAGTGGGAGTGGGGTTCAAATTGAAATCGCTAGGAGAAGGGCTAGTATTGGAGTTGTGGTGAATAGGATTGGGGAAGATGTTGATGGGCGGATCGGTTCTTTGATGAATAGTTTCACCCCGTCTGCCAAGGGTTGTAGTAGTCCGAATGGGCCTACGACATTTGGGCCCTTTCGTCCTTGCATGTAACTTAGGATTTTACGTTCTACTAGTGTGAGGAAGGCTACTGCAATTAGAATGGGGAGGGCATAGGAAGTGGCTATGATTAGGCTGGTTAGAAGTGGGTAGTTGGTCATATGGGGGTTGGTAAGCTAGGGAGAGGATTTGAACCTCTGAGTTAAAGGACTTAAGCCTTTTGCATTTGCCGAGCTCTGCCACGCTAGCTTGTCCTTTTCTAGGACGTGGGTGGGTGTGATAGCTTTTCGTAATTTAGTTGGTTTCATTACTTAAGGCGGGGGCTTGCTTGTGGTATTGGCCCCACTTTTCCTATCCTTTCGTACTGGGAAGAGTTGTTCATAGATAGAAACCGACCTGGATTACTCCGGTCTGAACTCAGATCACGTAGGACTGTTAATCGTTGAACAAACGAACCCTTAGTAGCGGCTGCACCACTAGGATGTCCTGATCCAACATCGAGGTCGTAAACCTCCCCGTCGATATGGACTCTCGGAGGAGATTGCGCTGTTATCCCTGGGGTAGCTTGGTCCATTGATCAATTATATTGGATCTGGTGGCTATTAGCACTTTGAGTAGTGGCTCTTAGTCTGGAGGTGTTGTCCCATGTTTGGAGGTTTTGTTTTGCTCCAAGGTCGCCCCAACCGAAAAAATGCAGACCATCGTCCCAATGGATAAGTAAGCCCGGGGTGGGGGTGTATGTATTTTGGGGTGGTTGCTGTTTTTAAAGTTCCACAGGGTCTTCTCGTCTTATGGGTTTATCCCTGCTTTTGCACAGGGAGATCAATTTCACCGATTGCCTGTAAGAGACAGTTAAGACCTCGTTTAGCCATTCATACGGGTCCCGATTTATGGGACAATTGATTGCGCTACCTTTGCACGGTTAGGATACCGCGGCCGTTGAACATAGTCACCGGGCAGGCATCACCTTCAATACTTGTCTGTGGGTTGGCTGAAGGCTATGTTTTTGGTAAACAGTCGGGCCTTGACGGGTTTGCCTAGTTCCTTTTACAGGTTTTAATCTTTCTTAATGGACGCTCCTATGTCGGGTTAACAAAGTGTTTAATACTCTGCTTGTTTGATTTGTCGTATATTGGTGGCTTGTTAATAATGTACTGATGTAAGCTTGCGTCTAAGAGGGAGGACCCTGGTTACTCATTCTAGCATTAATTCTCCTATTGTTCTATAGGTTAGCCCGTTAGTGGGGAGGGAGTCACGTGGTTTTTATATTTTTAAGGTGCAGAGCTTTAACGCACTCTTTGTTGATGGCTGCTTAAAGGCCCACAGTAGGTTTTGCAGGTTTGTTGTTTATCCGCTCGTGGAGATTGTATTCTTTTTTAAAGGAGCTGTACCTCCTTTAAATAGCCCTTAATTCGCTTCATTGGGGTTTGTAGGTTCCTTGGAGAAGAATTAAGAGTGAACTAAGATTCATTTCACAGGCAACCAGCTATCACCCAGCTCGATTGGCTTTTCACCTCTACTAGCAAGTCATCCCACTCTTTTGCAACAGAGACGGGTTCGCTCATAATAGCTGCTCGCAAGTAGCTCGCTTGGGTTTCGGGGTGGCAAACTTAAATTCATTTTGCTTGGTTTTTCTTGCTAGACCATGATGCAAAAGGTACAAGGGTTGATCTTTGCTGTTTTTAGCTTAGTTTTCATTGCTATTTCATCTTTCCCTTACGGTACGTGGTCTCTATCGCTCCAATGGTGTCTTTTCTATCGCCTATACTGGGACTAATAAATGCTTTAGTTGGGTGTTGGAAGTAGCTTTGTTATTCCGGGTCATGTAGGTTGGGCTAGAGTTTGGCATTCAAGACGATCTGATGTTAGCAGATATCTCTCAGGTGTAAGCTGAGTGCTTTAATTTAAGGCTACGTCTTGGTGTTCTAAGTGCACCTTCCGGTACACTTACCTTGTTACGACTTACCTCCTCTTTGGCTGATCAACTTATTAATTTATGGGGGGGGGTGGGGTCGCTTTTGAGGAGGGTGACGGGCGGTATGTACGTGTCCCAGAGCCGGCTTAAAGAGGGCTCGATTGTCTCTCTTTACTGCTAAATCCGCCTTCCAGGGATAGTTTCATGTCCCTTTGCCGTATGTTCTAGTCTAGAAAATGTAGCCCATTGCTCCCATTCCATAGGCTATACCTTGACCTGTCGTATTAGCGTTGTAGGGCTATTGCGTCCACTGTTGGTCCTTCAGGGTGGGTGGGCTGGCGACGGCGGTATATAGGCTGAACTGTTGCAAGGAATGGTAAGGTGTATCGTGGATCATCGATTATAGAACAGGCTCCTCTAGGTGGGTTTGGGGCACCGCCAAGTCCTTAGAGTTTTAAGCGTTTGTGCTCGTAGTTCTCGGGCGGATGCTCCGGTAAGATCGAGCATCAAGATTTAGGGCCAGGCATAGTGGGGTATCTAATCCCAGTTTGGGCCCTGGCTTTCGTGGGCTTCAATAAATCGTTGTTCTAAGATCTTCTTTAAGTAGGGGCCTTATGGGCATCTTTGGCTTTCTACGGCTCAGCTGCCTTTTAATCTTAGCTACTTGGATAACATGTGACCACTCTTTACGCCGTTAAGTAATGTTGATTTGGGTCTCCTGTATGACCGCGGTGGCTGGCACAGGATTTACCGACCCTTAGCTTGCTATAACTAAGTCAAGTTTGCACTCATTGCTTAATATTAATTACTGCTGAATACCCGTGGGGGTGTGGCAATTGCAAGGCGTTTTGGGCTACGGTGATGGGTGTGCCTGATACCCGCTCCTGTCGACCTAAATTTAGGGTACCCAGGGCATCTACACTGGAGCGCGGATACTTGCATGTATATATTTAGCAACAACCAACAGTAAGGTTAGGACTAAGTCTTTTGTCTTTGGGTGCGTGTGGCTGCCGTCTTGACATCTTCAGTGTCATGCTTTTTGTAAGCTACAAAGACTTAGGTGGGTTTGGTTTGGTGAGTGGTGATGTGTTGTTTTTGTTTGGTTTTTTGTCCAAAAAAAGGCAGGTAAGTTTGGGTTAAGTGTCGTAGTGGTGGGTGTGTAATTTGGTTGCATGAATAATATAGGGATATATAGTTAATTATTTGTTTGTTTTGATGAAAATTACACGATAAAAAATGAAGTGAATAAATTTTGGGGGTGAAATGATGGGTTTAGGTATAAGTCTCAGCAAAGTGAGAATAAAATAGTTATGTCCGGTGACCATTGCATTATTCAATGGCTTAAGAGGTAAAAAGCGCGGGTTTCATGAATGAGGCTAAAGTGCATCAGTGTCAAGTTTGCGACGACCTTATCCTTCAACCATGACACTATGGGCTTACAGGTGGTCGGCAGGTAGCTCGCCGGTAATGTGATGCTCACGTCAAGAGGAAGATATCTCCTGCTACGCACTGGAAGGGCATATTGAAGACGCCCCCAGAAGAAGAGAAGAGAAAGAGAAAGGAAATGTCGCGATAACGAGAGGAAATGAGGAGCGTCCATCCCCAGCACTTGTATCTGTGAAGAGCAAGTAGAGAGGGCGAGGCAGTTTATGGTCCTGAAGTTACCACGGGTGGCGCAAAAGAGCAAGTAGGGCCTCGAGGGTAAGAGGGAAAGTATGGGCTCAAGACAAGGGACGTGGGTATAACTGACGTTGAGTAGCTCGGTTCTCGTGAGGAGCACGGTTAATAGATAACCAGGTTCTCTGGCTTGTGAGCGCTTGAAAGCTGTTGGTCGAGAGGCTTGCTTTAGGAGGTGGGCGAATTGTATGACCTCGTGAATTCAAAGGTGCGCTGGGACATTCCCTCGTATCCGGGGCTGGTTGTTAGGTACGTTGTAGAGACTGTCGATCTCGGGTGACGCTTGTAGTGTGATGTTGGTCGGGTTAGCTGGGTGTGATGGTACCTGAAGCAAAAATGGGGGGGTGGTGTGACTGCTCGCACATTATCTATTTGGAGAAAATGTTGGGCGGGGGTTGGAGGTGAGGTTGGTCTTTGGGTGGAATATCCTACATTAATGTAGTGCCTGATGGGGATAATAAATTAATGTGGCGCAATACATACCTTAAGTAATATGAAAAAGCCGCGGGGGGGGTAAGGGGGGGGGGGGGAATAGTTGGTATGGTGAAAATGAAGTATAAAAAGTGATGTTGGTGGTGATGTTGAATGGAGTAGTTCCTGTAGTTAAAGGATAACGGCAGTTTTTCAGGCTGCAGATCCCAGGTAGAGGCTGGGCGGGAATTATGATGAAGTTTGTTCTGTTTATAGGGCTTTGTTTTGTTCTGGGTGGGCTGGCGGTTGCTTCTAATCCATCCCCTTATTATGGAGTGGTTGGGTTGGTCGTGGCGTCTATTGCTGGCTGTGGTTGGTTGGTTAGTTTGGGTGCTTCTTTCATGTCTTTGGTGCTTGTTATAGTGTATTTGGGGGGGATGTTGGTGGTGTTTGTTTATTCGGTTTCATTGGCGGCGGATCCTTATCCTGAGGCTTGGGTAGATTGGGGGGTTGTTGGGTATGGATTGGGGATTGGGTTAGTTGTTGGAGCTGGTGCTGTTGTGCTAGGTACTTCTGTGGTTTTAGTTGATGGGGGGACGGTTGATAGTGGTGGTTTATTGGTAGGACGGTTGGATTTTAGTGGGGTGGCTATGTTTTATTCGTGTGGGGTTGGGTTGTTCTTGGTGGGTGGATGGGGGTTGTTGTTAACTTTGTTTGTGGTTCTAGAGCTTGTGCGGGGGTTGTCTCGGGGGGCTATTCGGGCTGTCTAGGGTTGTGTCAGAAAGTAGTTTAGTCTAAAATGCCAGCTTTGGGAGTTGGTGATGGAGGTTTAATTCCTTTCTTTCTGAGGTTGTGGGGGGGTGTGTAATTTGGTTGCATGAATAATATAGGGATATATAGTTAATTATTTGTTTGTTTTGATGAAAATTACACGATAAAAAATGAAGTGAATAAATTTTGGGGGTGAAATGATGGGTTTAGGTATAAGTCTCAGCAAAGTGAGAATAAAATAGTTATGTCCGGTGACCATTGCATTATTCAATGGCTTAAGAGGTAAAAAGCGCGGGTTTCATGAATGAGGCTAAAGTGCATCAGTGTCAAGTTTGCGACGACCTTATCCTTCAACCATGACACTATGGGCTTACAGGTGGTCGGCAGGTAGCTCGCCGGTAATGTGATGCTCACGTCAAGAGGAAGATATCTCCTGCTACGCACTGGAAGGGCATATTGAAGACGCCCCCAGAAGAAGAGAAGAGAAAGAGAAAGGAAATGTCGCGATAACGAGAGGAAATGAGGAGCGTCCATCCCCAGCACTTGTATCTGTGAAGAGCAAGTAGAGAGGGCGAGGCAGTTTATGGTCCTGAAGTTACCACGGGTGGCGCAAAAGAGCAAGTAGGGCCTCGAGGGTAAGAGGGAAAGTATGGGCTCAAGACAAGGGACGTGGGTATAACTGACGTTGAGTAGCTCGGTTCTCGTGAGGAGCACGGTTAATAGATAACCAGGTTCTCTGGCTTGTGAGCGCTTGAAAGCTGTTGGTCGAGAGGCTTGCTTTAGGAGGTGGGCGAATTGTATGACCTCGTGAATTCAAAGGTGCGCTGGGACATTCCCTCGTATCCGGGGCTGGTTGTTAGGTACGTTGTAGAGACTGTCGATCTCGGGTGACGCTTGTAGTGTGATGTTGGTCGGGTTAGCTGGGTGTGATGGTACCTGAAGCAAAAATGGGGGGGTGGTGTGACTGCTCGCACATTATCTATTTGGAGAAAATGTTGGGCGGGGGTTGGAGGTGAGGTTGGTCTTTGGGTGGAATATCCTACATTAATGTAGTGCCTGATGGGGATAATAAATTAATGTGGCGCAATACATACCTTAAGTAATATGAAAAAGCCGCGGGGGGGGTAAGGGGGGGGGGGGGCCTTTTCTTTAATTTTTTTCCGGCGCGGCCGAAAATTTTTGGAGGGGCCCTTTTCTTTAATTCTTTCCGGCGCGGCCGAAAATTTTTGGAGGGGCCCTTTTCTTTAATTCTTTCCGGCGCGGCCGAAAATTTTTGGAGGGGCCCTTTTCTTTAATTCTTTCCGGCGCGGCCGAAAATTTTTGGAGGGGCCCTTTTCTTTAATTCTTTCCGGCGCGGCCGAAAATTTTTGGAGGGGGGGGGGGGAAACTCTAAGAAGAGGTTGAGTCTTCAATCTTTGGCTTACAAGACCAATGTTTTAATAAACTATTAGAGTATTAGAGTTTGAGTATTTTGTTTTCTACGATGGAAACAATTGGGAAGAGGACTAGAATGATAGTGAAGTAGGTAAATGAGGCTAGTTGGCCAATGATGATGAATGGGTGTTCAACTGGCTGGCTGCCTACTCAGGTTAGTACTAGAAGGTTTGCTACTAGTGTTCAAAACAGAATTTGTGACAGTGGGCGGAATGTTATTGAACGTAGTTTGGATGTGTGCAGGAGGGGCATGAGAAATAGTACTAGGACGGAGGCGGCTAGGGCCAGGACTCCTCCTAGTTTGTTTGGGATGGATCGTAGGATGGCGTAGGCGAATAGGAAGTATCATTCGGGTTTGATGTGAGGGGGTGTGGCTAGTGGGTTGGCTGGTGTGAAGTTTTCTGGGTCTCCTAGCAGGTTGGGTAAGAATAGAGCTAGGCTGGCGAGGGGGATAAATATTAGTGCGAACCCTACGATGTCTTTTGTGGAGTAGTAGGGGTGGAATGGGATTTTGTCGCAGTCTGATGGGATACCTAGTGGATTGTTTGATCCGGTTTCGTGTAGGAGGGTGAGGTGGACTAGTGTTAATCCTACAATGACGAATGGTAGTAGGAAGTGGATAGCGAAGAATCGAGTGAGTGTGGGGTTGTCTACTGAGAATCCGCCTCATGCTCATTCAACTAGTGTTTGTCCGATGTAGGGGATGGCTGAGAATAGGTTCGTGATGACTGTGGCTCCTCAGAATGATATTTGTCCTCATGGCAGGACGTATCCTACGAAGGCTGTTGCTATGAGGGTGAGTAGGAGGATGACCCCTACGTTTCAGGTTTCTTTGTTTAAGTATGAGCCGTAGTAGAAGCCTCGGCCGATGTGAAGGTAGATGCAGATGAAGAAGAATGAAGCTCCGTTTGCGTGGAGGTTTCGGATTAGTCAGCCGAATTGGACGTCTCGGCATATGTGGGTGACGGAGGAGAAGGCTAGGGAGGTGTCTGCTGTGTAGTGTATGGCTAGCAGTAGTCCTGTGACGATTTGTGTGGCTAGGCAAACACCCAGTAGGGATCCAAAGTTTCATCATGATGAGATATTTGATGGTGTTGGTAGGTCAATTAGGGCGTCGTTGATGACTTTTAGTAGGGGGTGGTTTTTACGAAGATTTGGGGCCATTAAGTTTTCTGTATGTGGAAATAATGATGATTAGGATGGATAGGGCAAAGGACCCTAGGTAGGCTTTGATTAGGCCTTGGTGGAATGTGGTAGCGGTTTTGGATGTTGTTGACTGCATATTGGCTAGGCCTTCTGGGCCTAATAGCTTGTATCAGGAAAGGTCTATGAGGTGTGAGGCGATGTTTTGTCCTCCTGATAATAGGTTTGTTACGCTTGATCGGTGGGTTAGTAGGTTGAAATAGCCTAGGGAGATTGAGAAGTTGTAGAATGGGTTTTGTTTGGTCAGGATTAGGGTTTGGGCTATTTTTGATAGTTCGAGTGCTAGGGCGATTCCTAGGGCTGTTACTACTAGGGCCGTTATTTTGATTGATGTGGGTATGGTTGTGGGTGGTGTTTTTGTTGGTAGGATGTATGAGGTAATGATTAAACCAGCTGTGATGCTTCCTAGTGCTAGTCGGGTGATTGGGCGGATTACTGCAGGGTTGTTTTCGTTTATTGAGGTTAGGGGAGGGATTCGGGTGAAGCCGCTTTGGACTAGAACGGTCATGCGGATTGTATAGACCGCGGTGAATGATGTGGCTAGCAGGGTTAGGAGCAGGGCTCATGAGTTTAGGTATGAGGTGTTTAGGTTTTCGATGATTTGGTCCTTTGAGTAAAATCCTGCTAGGAATGGGGTTCCTATTAGTGCTAGGTTACCGATAGTGAGACATGAGGTGGTTGTTGGGAGCATTTTTTGGAGGCCTCCTATTTTTCGGATGTCTTGTTCTCCGTTGAGGCTGTGGATGATGGAGCCTGAGCAGAGGAATAGCATGGCCTTGAAGAATGCGTGGGTTGAGATGTGTAGGAAGGCTAGTTGTGGAAGGTTTAATCCAATAGTGACTATTATTAGGCCTAGCTGACTTGAGGTGGAGAAGGCGATAATTTTTTTGATGTCGTTCTGTGTGAGGGCACATGTGGCTGCAAATAGGGTGGAGAGGGCTCCCAGGCAAAGGCAGAGAGAGAGGGCTGTTTGGTTGTTGTGGAATAGTGGGTGGGTTCGGATTAGTAGGAAGATTCCGGCCACTACTATAGTGCTTGAGTGTAGTAAGGCTGAGACTGGGGTTGGGCCTTCTATTGCGGATGGGAGTCATGGGTGTAATCCAAATTGAGCGGATTTGCCTGTTGCTGCCAGGATCAGCCCTAGGAGGGGTAAGGTTGGGGTCTGTGAAGTGGAGGGGAATTGTTGGAGTTCTCAGGTGTTTATGGTATAGGCTAGTCATGCTATGCAAAGGATGAGGCCAATGTCTCCGATTCGGTTGTAAAGCACTGCTTGTAGGGCGGCGGTGTTGGCTTCTGCTCGTCCGTGTCATCAGCTGATCAGGAGGAAGGATATGATCCCTACTCCTTCTCATCCAATGAACAGGACAAATAGGTTATTGGCGATGATTAGGATTAGCATGGTAATTAGGAACAGTAGGAGGAAGGTGAAGAATTTTGTGATGTGTGGGTCTGAGGCCATGTATCATGTTGCGAATTGCAGGATTGACCATGACACGAATAGGGCAATTGGGAAGAATGTAAGGGAGTAAAAGTCTAGTTTAAGGCTGATTGGGATTTTGAAGTTTATGATGAATTTTCATTCTCATGAGGAGACCAGGCCTTCCATACCTGAGTGGATGTGGATTGTTATTGGGACTAAGCTGATTAGAAATGAGGCTTTGACTGTTTGTGTGATGGTGTTGGGAGTGTTTTTGAGGCTGTCTGATAATAGTGGGAAAATGATTGGAGTAGTTAGGGTTGTTAGGGTTAATAGTGTGAATGTGTTTAGGGTTAGTGGTAGGTCCATTACTTTCACTTGGATTTGCACCAAGATACGTGGTTCCTAAGACCATTGGATTGCTATTATCCTTTGAAAGTAAGGGGGCTGAGGTTTTAGACTCAGATGCAAGAATTAGCAGTTCTTGTTGGTTAAACCTCCCCTCGGCAGGTAAGAAGGTTTTAACTTCTATCTTTAGAGTCACGGTCTAATGTTTGGGTTGAAACTATACTTGCATACTGGGATGCCGGAGATTAGCTCTGGCTTTAAGATGAGGAGGGCTATTGGGATTATGTGTAGGGCTATAAGAAGATGCTCTCGTGTGGAGGAGTTTTGGATTGATGTGATGTGGGATGGGAGTGCTCCTCGTTGTGTCATTGTTAGTATGTATAGGGTGTATGAGGCAGTTAGGAGGATTGCAATGCCTGTTAGGATGATTGTTAGGGAGGATCAGTTGAACAGGGCGATTACAATGGTTAGTTCTGCTATAAGGTTAGTTGTGGGGGGTAGTGCCATGTTTGTTAGGTTGGCTAAAAGTCATCAGATGGCTATTAATGGGAGTAGGGGCTGGATGCCTCGTGTTAGTAGTAGAATTCGGCTGTGGGTGCGTTCGTAGTTTGTGTTGGCTAGGCAGAATAGTATGGATGAGGTTAGTCCGTGTGAAATTATTAGGATCATTGCTCCTGAGAATGCTCATTGGGTTTGGATTATAGTTGCGGCGATGACAAGGCCTATGTGGCTTACTGATGAGTAAGCGATTAGTGACTTTAGGTCGATTTGTCGTAGGCAGATGGCACTAGTTATGAGCGCTCCCCATAGAGAGAGGGTGATGAATGGGTAGTGCAGGTTGTTTAGGGATGGGTTTACTAGGATAGTGACTCGTATGATGCCGTAGCCTCCCAGTTTTAAGAGCAGGGCTGCGAGAAGCATTGAGCCGGCAATTGGGGCCTCTACATGAGCTTTAGGCAGTCATAGGTGTAGTCCGTATAGTGGAGCTTTGACCATGAATGCTACGAGAAGGGCTAAGCTGGCTGCTAGGCCCGTTCAGGAGTGTGTGATGGTTGGGTGGGATAGTTTAAGTATTGGGAAGTATAATGTGCCAGTTTGGTTGTGTAGGTGCAGGATGGCGATTAGTAGGGGGAGTGAGCTGGCAAGCGTGTAGAACAGTAGGTAGATTCCGGCTTTAAGTCGTTCTGGTTGGTTTCCTCATCGGGTGATGAGGATTAATGTGGGGATTAGGGTTGCTTCAAAAGCAATGTAGAATAGTATGAGTTCCGAGGCTGAGAAGGCTGATAGGATGAATAGTTGAGCTAGAATGATTGTTGTGATGAAGATTCGTTTGCGGTTGGTTGGTTCTTGTTCTAGATGGTTTTGACTTGCCATTAGCATCAGAGGCAGGAGTCAACATGATAGGACTAGTAGTGGTGAAGAGATTTGGTCGATAGCAGTCCAGTGAGATAGGTTTTTGTTTGGGTAGTATGTTGGGGTGAATAGCTGTAGGCTAATGGCGGCAATTAATATGCTGTGTGTTGTGGTATTAGCCCAAAGGTACTTGCTGGGTGAGGATATGGTCATGGGAAGGAGTATAATAGTTGGTATGATGATTTTTAGCATTTTAGGAGGTTAAAGTTGTGGAGGTGGTCTGAACCGTGGGTGCGTGTTGAGGCTACTAGTAGGGCGAGCCCCGTTCCTGCTTCGCAGGCTGAGAATGTTAGTATAAGTATTGGTAGTATGGTGGCGGATGTTATTTGTGTTTGGATGGGTCATATTGACAGGGCTACATATATAGACAATATCATGCCCTCTAAGCATAGTAAGGCTGAGATTAGGTGGGTTCGGTGGAAGGCTAGGCCTAAGGCGCTTAGGGAGAAGGCTGAGTAGAAGCTTAGGTGTAGGAGGGTCATTAAGAAAGTTATAGGGTTGTGGCTATAATCTGTTGAGTCGAAATCAACTGTCTTGGTTAGACTAACTTTCTGTTATTCGGCCCATTCTAGCCCTCCTTGGGTTCATTCGTACACTAGACCTAGGGTGAGGAGTAGGATAAGGACTGAGGCTCATGTTAGTGTAGTGGTTGGGGCTTGGAGTTGGGTGGCTCATGGAAGAGGTAGGAGTAGGGCAATTTCTAGGTCGAACAGTAGGAATAGGATTGCTACTAGGAAGAATCGAATGGAGAATGGTAGTCGAGCGGATCCTAATGGGTCAAAGCCGCATTCGTATGGGGATAGTTTTTCTGAGTCTGGGTTCGTTTGGGCCAGTCATAGGTTTAGTATGGTTAGGGCGATGCTTAGGGTTATGGATAGGGTGATTATAAATGTGATTATGTTTATTGCTCTTCTCTGGGTTTGAACCAGATTTTAAGGATTGGAAGTCGATTGTAATTAGTATACTAGAAGAGCAGGATCCTCATCAGTAAATAGAGATATATAGGAATAGTCATACGACGTCTACAAAGTGTCAGTATCAGGCTGCTGCTTCGAAACCAAAGTGATGGTTTGGTGTAAAGTGGAATTTAATGAGGCGTAGGAGGCAGATTAGGAGGAATGTGGAGCCAATGATTACGTGTAGGCCGTGAAATCCAGTGGCTACGAAGAAGGTAGACCCGTATACTCCGTCTGCGATGGAGAAGGGAGCTTCGTAGTATTCTATGGCTTGTAGTGCGGTAAAGTAGAATCCTAGGAGGACAGTTAAGGTGAGAGCATAGATTGCTTGTTTTCGGCGGGCCTCTATGATAGCGTGATGGGCTCATGTGACGGTGATTCCTGAAGCTAGTAGGATGGCAGTGTTTAGTAGCGGTACTTCTATGGGGTTCAAGGGTTTGATTCCTGCTGGTGGTCATTGTCCTCCTAGTTCTGGGGTTGGGGCTAGGCTTGAGTGGAAGAAGGCTCAGAAGAAGCCTAGGAAGAAGAAAGCTTCTGATGTGATGAACAGGACTATGCCGTATCGTAGCCCTTTTTGGACGGTGGGAGTGTGGTGACCTTGGAATGTGCTTTCGCGTACAATGTCTCGTCATCATTGGAATATGACTAGGGTGGTTGATAATAGGCCAATGGCAAGTAGTTGTGGGGAGTGGTAGTGGAATCATATGGTTAGGCCGGACGTGGTTAGTAGGGCGGCGGCTGCTCCGAAGATGGGTCATGGGCTTGGATCTACTATGTGGTAGGAGTGTGCTTGGTGTGCCATTGTGTTAGATGTTTTCTTGGAGGTAGAGGCTGAGTAGGAGGACAAAGACGTAGGCCTGGATCATGGCTACGGCTACTTCCAGGATGGTTAGTAGCAGCAGGATTAGGAATGTTAGTAGGGAGACCATAGGTATGGTCGATAGTAAGGCGATCGTGGCGGTAGAAATAAGTTGGATTAAAAGGTGTCCTGCTGTGAGGTTGGCTGTTAGTCGTACTCCTAGCGCAATAGGACGAATTAGAAGGCTTGTTGTTTCAATTAAGACCAGTGCTGGGATCAGCGGTGTTGGAGTGCCTTCTGGTAGCAGGTGCCCTAGGGTAGTTGAAGGTTGGTTGCGTAACCCTGTGAGGAGGGTGGCTAGTCATAGTGGGAAGGCTAGGGCTAGGCTCATGGATAGTTGGGTGGTTGGAGTGAATGTGTAGGGCAATAGGCCTAGAAGGTTGATTAGTAGGAGGAATACCATTAATGAGGTTAGGATTAGGGCTCATTTGTGTCCTTTTTTGTTCAGTGGTATTATTAGTTGCTTTGTGATGAGGTTGACCGCTCATAGTTGTAGGGTGGATAGACGGCTCGTCACCCAGCGGTTGTTTTGTGACGGTAGTAGTAGGGCTGGGAAAGTGATTGAGATGAGGATTAGTGGAATGCCCAGTAGGGATGGACTTGAGAATTGGTCGAAGAAACTTAGGTTCATGGTCAAGTTCATGGGGTAGTAGGGGTGGTGGTAGTGGTCTTGTTGAGTGGTGGGTTTGGGGATGTTATGGATAGGATTTTAGGTTGGATGATTATTGAAAATGTTAGTCATGAGGTTAGTATGATAAAAAATCATGGATTTGGGTTGAGTTGTGGCATGTCATTAAGGAGGGTTAGCGTCCCTCTTTCTCTAGCTTAAAAGGCTAACGCTGTTTCATAGCTTCTTAATGATTAGGAAGATAGTAGAGAAGATCAGTTTTCGAAGTTGTCAAGTGGTGTGGACTCTACTACGATTGGTATGAAGCTGTGGTTTGCTCCGCAGATCTCTGAGCATTGTCCGTAGAATACTCCTGGTCGGTTTGCTAGGAAGGAAGTTTGGTTTAGTCGTCCTGGGATTGCATCCGTTTTGACGCCTAGGCTTGGTACAGCTCATGAGTGCAGGACGTCGTCAGCGGTGACAATAACTCGGATGGTAGAGTTTATTGGGACGATAACACGGTGGTCTACTTCTAGAAGTCGAAAGTGTCCTAGTGGGAGCTCTGATGTTGGTGTTATGTAGGAGTCGAATGTTAGGTCTTTGAAGTCGGTGTACTCGTAGGATCAGTACCATTGGTGTCCAATGGCTTTTAGAGTGAGGTCTGGTTGGTTGACTTCATCCATCATGTATAGGATGCGCAGGGATGGCAGGGCTAGGGTGATTAGTACTATGGCTGGTAGGATTGTTCATACTAGTTCGATCGCCTGTGCATCAACTGTATTTGATGAGAGTTTACCTGTTAGTATTAGAGTCAGTAGATAGAGGACCAAGCTGCAGATGGCTAGGGCCACTATTATGGCGTGGTCGTGGAATTGTATCAGTTCTTCTATAATTGGTGATGAGGCGTCTTGGAAATTAAGTTGTGAGTGGTTGGCCATATTTTGAGGCGCACAGGGTTTTCACCTGCAATATAGCCTTGACAAGGCTATGTAATCGTTTTACTAGCGTCTCTATGAGAAAGAAGCATAAGTGGTTTTATGCGGTTGGCTTGAAA
>NW_026960978.1:0-25167 GCF_021018805.1 Prinia subflava | reverse complement strand
GTATATTTTGTACCAGTTGGTGTATTCCTCGTCTGGAGAGCAGGAGCAAAGGTTTTAGGACCTAAATTGCTTGATTTCCTTGGAAGAGATATGTAGAACACTGTGCTTTGCTGTTGCTGTGTTGGTTTTCTCAAGACACAATCCCTGTTTGTTCCCTGTGTTTTCAGCAAGCAGAGAAGCTGCTGCAGACACTTTCTTGCCCCTTTTACACAAGTGAAGTATATTTTGTACCAGTTTGTGTATTCCTCGTCTGCAGAGCAAGAGCAAAGGTTTTAGGATCTAAATTGCTTGTTTTCCATGGAAGAGCTATGTAGAAACACTATGCTTTGCTGTTGCTGTGTTGGTTTTCTAAAGACACAAACCCTGTTTGTTCTCTGTGTTTTCAGCAAGCAGAGAAGCTGCTGCAGACACTTTCTTGCTCCTTTCCACAAGTGAAGTATATTTTGTACCAGTTGGTGTATTCCTCGTCTGGAGAGCAGGAGCAAAGGTTTTAGGACCTAAATTGCTTGATTTCCTTGGAAGAGATATGTAGAACACTGTGCTTTGCTGTTGCTGTGTTGGTTTTCTCAAGACACAAACCCTGTATGTTCCCTGTGTTTTCAGCAAGCAGAGAAGCTGCTGCAGACACTTTCTTGCCCCTTTTCCACAAGTGAAGTATATTTTTGTACCAGTTGGTGTATTCCTCGTCTGCAGAGCAAGAGCAAAGGTGTTAGGACCTAAATTGCTTGATTTCCATGGAAGAGCTCTGTAGAACACTATGCTTTGCTGTTGCTGTGTCGGTTTTCTCAAGAAACAAACCCTGTTTGTTCTCTGTACTTGCAGCGAGCAGAGAAGCTCTTGAAGACACGTACCTGCTTTCTCCACTACTGACGTATATTTTTGTACCAGTTGGTGTATTCCTCGTCTTGAGAGCAGGAGCAAAGGTTTTAGGACCTAAATTGCTTGATTTCCTTGGAAGAGATATGTAGAACACTGTGCTTTGCTGTTACTGTGTTGGTTTTCTCAAGACACAAGCCTTGTTAGTTGTATGTGTTTCCAGCGAGCAGAAAAGCTGCTGCAGACACTTTCTTGCCCCTTTTCCACAACTGAAGTATATTTTGTACCAGTTGGTGTATTCCTCGTCTGCAGAGCAAGAGCAAAGGTTTTAGGATCTAAATTGCTTGATTTCCATGGAAGAGCTATGTAGAACACTATGCTTTGCTGTTGCTGTGTTGGTTTTCTCAAGACACAAGCCCTGTTTGTTCTCTGTGTTTTCAGCAAGCAGAGAAGCTGCTGCAGACACTTTCTTGTTCCTTTTCCACTAGTGAAGTATATTTTGTACCAGTTTGTGTATTCCTCGTCTGCAGAGCAAGAGCAAAGGTTTTAGGATCTAAATTGCTTGTTTTCCATGGAAGAGCTATGTAGAACACTATGCTTTGCTGTTGCTGTGTTGGTTTTCTCAAGACACAAACCCTGTTTTGTGCCCTGTGTTTTCAGCAAGCAGAGAAGCTGCTGCAGACACTTTCTTGCCCCTTTTTCACAAGTGAAGTATATTTTGTACCAGTTGGTGTGTTCCTGGTCTGCAGAGACGGATCAAAGGTTTTAGGAATTAAATTGCTTGATTTCATTGGAAGAGCTATGTAGAACACTATGCTTTGCTGTTGCTGTGTTGGTTTTCTAAAGACACAAGCCGTGTTTGTTCCCTGTGTTTTCAGCAAGCAGAGAAGCTCTTGAAGACACGTACCTGCTTTTCTCCACTACTGACGTATATTTTGTACCAGTTGGTGTGTTCCTCGTCTGCAAAGCAAGAGCAAAGGTTTTAGGACTTAAATTGCTTGATTTCCATGGAAGAGCTCTGTAGAACACTATGCTTTGCTGTTACTGTGTTGGTTTTCTCAAGACACAAGTCTTGTTGGTTGTCTGAGTTTCCAGCGAGCAGAAAAGCTGCTGCAGACACTTTCTTGCCCCTTTTCCACAAGTGAAGTATATTTTGTACCAGTTGGTGTATTCCTCGTCTGCAGAGCAAGAGCAAAGGTTTTAGGATCTAAATTGCTTGTTTTCCATGGAAGAGCTATGTAGAACACTATGCTTTGCTGTTGCTGTGTTGGTTTTCTAAAGACACAAACCCTGTTTGTTCCCTGTGTTTTCAGCAAGCAGAGAAGCTGCTGCAGACACTTTCTTGCCCCTTTTCCACAAGTGAAGTATATTTTGTACCAGTTGGTGTATTCCTTGTCTGCAGAGCAAGAGCAAAGGTTTTAGGATCTAAATTGCTTGTTTCCCATGGAAGAGCTATGTAGAACACTATGCTTTGCTGTTGCTGTGTTGGTTTTCTCAAGACACAAGTCCTGTTGGTTGTCTGTGTTTGCAGCAAGCAGAGAAGCTGCTGCAGACACTTTCTTGCCCCTTTTCCACAAGTGAAGTATATTTTGTACCAGTTGGTGTATTCCTTGTCTGCAGAGCAAGAGCAAAGGTGTTAGGACCTAAATTGCTTGATTTCCATGGAAGAGCTCTGTAGAACACTATGCTTTGCTGTTGCTGTGTCGGTTTTCTCAAGAAACAAACCCTGTTTGTTCTCTGTACTTGCAGCGAGCAGAGAAGCTCTTAAAGACACGTACCTGCTTTCTCCACTACTGACGTATATTTTGTACCAGTTGGTGTATTCCTCGTCTGGAGAGCAGGAGCAAAGGTTTTAGGACCTAAATTGCTTGATTTCCTTGGAAGAGATATGTAGAACACTGTGCTTTGCTGTTACTGTGTTGGTTTTCTCAAGACACAAGCCTTGTTAGTTGTATGTGTTTCCAGCGAGCAGAAAAGCTGCTGCAGACACTTTCTTGCCCCTTTTCCACAAGTGAAGTATATTTTGTACCAGTTGGTGTATTCCTCGTCTGCAGAGCAAGAGCAAAGGTTTTAGGCTCTAAATTGCTTGTTTTCCATGGAAGAGCTATGTAGAACACTATGCTTTGCTGTTGCTGTGTTGGTTTTCTCAAGACACAAGCCCTGTTTTGAAGACACAAGCCCTGTTTGTTCTCTGTGTTTTCAGCAAGCAGAGAAGCTGCTGCAGACACTTTCTTGCTCCTTTTCCACTAGTGAAGTATATTTTGTACCAGTTTGTGTATTCCTCGTCTGCAGAGCAAGAGCAAAGGTTTTAGGATCTAAATTGCTTGTTTTCCATGGAAGAGCTATGTAGAACACTATGCTTTGCTGTTGCTGTGTTGGTTTTCTCAAGACACAAGTCCTGTTGGTTGTCTGTGTTTGCAGCAAGCAGAGAAGCTGCTGCAGACACTTTCTTGCCCCTTTTCCACAAGTGAAGTATATTTTGTACCAGTTGGTGTATTCCTTGTCTGCAGAGCAAGAGCAAAGGTTTTAGGATCTAAATTGCTTGTTTTCCATGGAAGAGCTATGTAGAACACTATGCTTTGCTGTTGCTGTGTTGGTTTTCTCAAGACACAAGTCCTGTTGGTTGTCTGTGTTTGCAGCAAGCAGAGAAGCTGCTGCAGACACTTTCTTGCCCCTTTTCCACAAGTGAAGTATATTTTGTACCAGTTGGTGTATTCCTCGTCTGCAGAGCAAGAGCAAAGGTGTTAGGACCTAAATTGCTTGATTTCCATGGAAGAGCTCTGTAGAACACTATGCTTTGCTGTTGCTGTTTCGGTTTTCTCAAGACACAAGTCTTGTTGGTTGTCTGAGTTTCCAGCGAGCAGAAAAGCTGCTGCAGACACTTTCTTGCCCCTTTTCCACAAGTGAAGTATATTTTGTACCAGTTGGTGTATTCCTCTTCTGCAGAGCAAGAGCAAAGGTTTCAGGATCTAAATTGCTTGTTTTCCATGGAAGAGCTCTGTAGAACACAATGCTTTGCTGTTGCTGTGTTGGTTTTCTCAAGACACAAGTCCTGTTGGTTGTCTGTGTTTGCAGCAAGCAGAGAAGCTGCTGCAGACACTTTCTTGCTCCTTTTTCACAAGTGAAGTATATTTTGTACCAGTTGGTGTGTTCCTCGTCTGCAAAGCAAGAGCAAATGTGTTAGGACCAAATTGCTTGATTTCCATGGAAGAGCTCTGTAGAACACTATGCTTTGCTGTTGCTGTGTTGGTTTTCTCAAGAAACAAACCCTGTTTGTTCTCTGTACTTGCAGCGAGCAGAGAAGCTCTTGAAGACACGTACCTGCTTTCTCCACTACTGACGTATATTTTGTACCAGTTGGTGTATTCCTCGTCTGGAGAGCAGGAGCAAAGGTTTTAGGACCTAAATTGCTTGATTTCCTTGGAAGAGATATGTAGAACACTGTGCTTTGCTGTTACTGTGTTGGTTTTCTCAAGACACAAGCCTTGTTAGTTGTATGTGTTTCCAGCGAGCAGAAAAGCTGCTGCAGACACTTTCTTGCCCCTTTTCCAAAACTGAAGTATATTTTGTACCAGTTGGTGTATTCCTCGTCTGCAGAGCAAGAGCAAAGGTTTTAGGATCTAAATTGCTTTTTTTCCATGGAAGAGCTCTGTAGAACACTATGGTTTTCGGTTGCTGTGTTTGTTTTCTCAAGACATAAGCCCTGTTTGTTCCCTGTGTTTTCAGCAAGCAGAGAAGCTGCTGCAGACACTTTCTTGCTCCTTTTCCACTAGTGAAGTATATTTTGTACCAGTTGGTGTATTCCTCGTCTGGAGAGCAGGAGCAAAGGTTTTAGGACCTAAATTGCTTGATTTCCTTGGAAGAGATATGTAGAGCACTGTGCTTTGCTGTTGCTGTGTTGGTTTTCTCAAGACACAAGCCCTGTTTGTTCCCTGTGTTTTCAGCAAGCAGAGAAGCTGCTGCAGACACTTTCTTGCCCCTTTTACACAAGTGAAGTATATTTTGTACCAGTTGGTGTATTCCTCGTCTGCAGAGCAAGAGCAAAGGTTTTAGGGTCTAAATTGCTTGTTTTCCATGGAAGAGCTATGTAGAACACTATGCTTTGCTGTTGCTGTGTTGGTTTTCTAAAGACACAAGCCCTGTTTGTTCTCTGTGTTTTCAGCAAGCAGAGAAGCTGCTGCAGACACTTTCTTGCTCCTTTTCCACTAGTGAAGTATATTTTGTACCAGTTTGTGTATTCCTCGTCTGGAGAGCAGGAGCAAAGGTTTTAGGACCTAAATTGCTTGATTTCCTTGGAAGAGATATGTAGAACACTGTGCTTTGCTGTTGCTGTGTTGGTTTTCTCAAGACACAAACCCTGTTTGTTCCCTGTGTTTTCAGCAAGCAGAGAAGCTGCTGCAGACACTTTCTTGCCCCTTTTCCACAAGTGAAGTATATTTTGTACCAGTTGGTGTATTCCTCGTCTGCAGTGCAAGAGCAAAGGTTTTAGGATCTAAATTGCTTGTTTTCCATGGAAGAGCTATGTAGAACACTATGCTTTGCTGTTGCTGTGTTGGTTTTCTAAAGACACAAACCCTGTTTGTTCCCTGTGTTTTCAGCAAGCAGAGAAGCTGCTGCAGACACTTTCTTGCCCCTTTTCCACAAGTGAAGTATATTTTGTACCAGTTGGTGTATTCCTTGTCTGCAGAGCAAGAGCAAAGGTTTTAGGATCTAAATTGCTTGTTTTCCATGGAAGAGCTATGTAGAACACTATGCTTTGCTGTTGCTGTGTTGGTTTTCTCAAGACACAAGTCCTGTTGGTTGTCTGTGTTTGCAGCAAGCAGAGAAGCTGCTGCAGACACTTTCTTGCCCCTTTTCCACAAGTGAAGTATATTTTGTACCAGTTGGTGTATTCCTTGTCTGCAGAGCAAGAGCAAAGGTGTTAGGACCTAAATTGCTTGATTTCCATGGAAGAGCTCTGTAGAACACTATGCTTTGCTGTTGCTGTGTCGGTTTTCTCAAGAAACAAACCCTGTTTGTTCTCTGTACTTGCAGCGAGCAGAGAAGCTCTTAAAGACACGTACCTGCTTTCTCCACTACTGACGTATATTTTGTACCAGTTGGTGTATTCCTCGTCTGGAGAGCAGGAGCAAAGGTTTTAGGACCTAAATTGCTTGATTTCCTTGGAAGAGATATGTAGAACACTGTGCTTTGCTGTTACTGTGTTGGTTTTCTCAAGACACAAGCCTTGTTAGTTGTATGTGTTTCCAGCGAGCAGAAAAGCTGCTGCAGACACTTTCTTGCCCCTTTTCCACAAGTGAAGTATATTTTGTACCAGTTGGTGTATTCCTTGTCTGCAGAGCAAGAGCAAAGGTTTTAGGATCTAAATTGCTTGTTTTCCATGGAAGAGCTCTGTAGAACACTATGCTTTGCTGTTGCTGTGTTGGTTTTCTCAAGACACAAGTCCTGTTGGTTGTCTGTGTTTGCAGCAAGCAGAGAAGCTGCTGCAGACACTTTCTTGCCCCTTTTCCACAAGTGAAGTATATTTTGTACCAGTTGGTGTATTCCTCGTCTGCAGAGCAAGAGCAAAGGTGTTAGGACCTAAATTGCTTGATTTCCATGGAAGAGCTCTGTAGAACACTATGCTTTGCTGTTGCTGTTTCGGTTTTCTCAAGACACAAGTCTTGTTGGTTGTCTGAGTTTCCAGCGAGCAGAAAAGCTGCTGCAGACACTTTCTTACCCCTTTTCCACAAGTGAAGTATATTTTGTACCAGTTGGTGTATTCCTCGTCTGCAGAGCAAGAGCAAAGGTTTTAGGATCTAAATTGCTTGTTTTCCATGGAAGAGCTATGTAGAACACTATGCTTTGCTGTTGCTGTGTTGGTTTTCTAAAGACACAAACCCTGTTTGTTCCCTGTGTTTTCAGCAAGCAGAGAAGCTGCTGCAGACACTTTCTTGCCCCTTTTCCACAAGTGAAGTATATTTTGTACCAGTTGGTGTATTCCTCGTCTGCAGAGCAAGAGCAAAGGTTTTAGGATCTAAATTGCTTGTTTTCCATGGAAGAGCTATGTAGAACACTATGCTTTGCTGTTGCTGTGTTGGTTTTCTCAAGACACAAACCCTGTTTGTTCCCTGTGTTTTCAGCAAGCAGAGAAGCTGCTGCAGACACTTTCTTGCCCCTTTTTCACAAGTGAAGTATATTTTGTACCAGTTGGTGTGTTCCTCGTCTGCAGAGACGGATCAAAGGTTTTAGGACTTAAATTGCTTGATTTCATTGGAAGAGCTGTAAGGAACACTATGCTTTGCTGTTGCTGTGTTGGTTTTCTAAAGACACAAGCTCTGTTTGTTCCCTGTGTTTTCAGCAAGCAGAGAAGCTCTTGAAGACACGTACCTGCTTTCTCCACTACTGACGTATATTTTGTACCAGTTGGTGTGTTCCTCGTCTGCAAAGCAAGAGCAAAGGTTTTAGGACTTAAATTGCTTGATTTCCATGGAAGAGCTATGTAGAACACTATGCTTTGCTGTTACTGTGTTGGTTTTCTCAAGACACAAGTCTTGTTGGTTGTCTGAGTTTCCAGCGAGCAGAAAAGCTGCTGCAGACACTTTCTTGCCCCTTTTCCACAAGTGAAGTATATTTTGTACCAGTTGGTGTATTCCTCGTCTGCAGAGCAAGAGCAAAGGTTTTAGGATCTAAATTGCTTGTTTTCCATGGAAGAGCTATGTAGAACACTATGCTTTGCTGTTGCTGTGTTGGTTTTCTAAAGACACAAACCCTGTTTGTTCCCTGTTTTTTCAGCAAGCAGAGAAGCTGCTGCAGACACTTTCTTGCTCCTTTTCCACTAGTGAAGTATATTTTGTACCAGTTTGTGTATTCCTCGTCTGCAGAGCAAGAGCAAAGGTTTTAGGATCTAAATTGCTTGTTTTCCATGGAAGAGCTCTGTAGAACACTATGCTTTGCTGTTGCTGTGTTGGTTTTCTCAAGACACAAGTCCTGTTGGTTGTCTGTGTTTGCAGCAAGCAGAGAAGCTGCTGCAGACACTTTCTTGCCCCTTTTTCACAAGTGAAGTATATTTTGTACCAGTTGGTGTATTCCTCGTCTGCAGAGCAAGAGCAAAGGTGTTAGGACCTAAATTGCTTGATTTCCATGGAAAGAGCTCTGTAGAACACTATGCTTTGCTGTTGCTGTGTCGGTTT
The DNA here is from genome assembly GCF_021018805.1 of Prinia subflava. Taxonomy (NCBI): domain Eukaryota; kingdom Metazoa; phylum Chordata; class Aves; order Passeriformes; family Cisticolidae; genus Prinia; species Prinia subflava. Next base: position 17,179 of record NW_026960978.1, on the reverse strand, counting down.
TCTCAAGAAACAAACCCTGTTTGTTCTCTGTACTTGCAGCGAGCAGAGAAGCTCTTGAAGACACGTACCTGCTTTCTCCACTACTGACGTATATTTTGTACCAGTTGGTGTATTCCTCGTCTGGAGAGCAGTAGCAAAGGTTTTAGGACCTAAATTGCTTGATTTCCTTGGAAGAGATATGTAGAACACTGTGCTTTGCTGTTGCTGTGTTGGTTTTCTCAAGACACAAGCCTTGTTAGTTGTATGTGTTTCCAGCGAGCAGAAAAGCTGCTGCAGACACTTTCTTGCCCCTTTTCCACAACTGAAGTATATTTTGTACCAGTTGGTGTATTCCTCGTCTGCAGAGCAAGAGCAAAGGTTTTAGGATCTAAATTGCTTGTTTTCCATGGAGAGCTCTGTAGAACACTATGGTTTTCGGTTGCTGTGTTTGTTTTCTCAAGACACAAGCCCTGTTTGTTCCCTGTGTTTTCAGCAAGCAGAGAAGCTGCTGCAGACACTTTCTTGCTCCTTTTCCACTAGTGAAGTATATTTTGTACCAGTTGGTGTATTCCTCGTCTGGATAGCAGGAGCAAAGGTTTTAGGACCTAAATTGCTTGATTTCCTTGGAAGAGATATGTAGAACACTGTGCTTTGCTGTTGCTGTGTTGGTTTTCTCAAGACACAAACCCTGTTTGTTCCCTGTGTTTTCAGCAAGCAGAGAAGCTGCTGCAGACACTTTCTTGCCCCTTTTCCACAAGTGAAGTATATTTTGTACCAGTTGGTGTATTCCTCGTCTGCAGAGCAAGAGCAAATGTGTTAGGATCTAAATTGCTTGTTTTCCATGGAAGAGCTATGTAGAACACTATGCTTTGCTGTTGCTGTGTTGGTTTTCTAAAGACACAAACCCTGTTTGTTCTCTGTGTTTTCAGCAAGCAGAGAAGCTGCTGCAGACACTTCTTGCTCCTTTTCCACTAGTGAAGTATATTTTGTACCAGTTGGTGTATTCCTCGTCTGGAGAGCAGGAGCAAAGGTTTTAGGACCTAAATTGCTTGATTTCCTTGGAAGAGATATGTAGAACACTGTGCTTTGCTGTTGCTGTGTTGGTTTTCTCAAGACACAAACCCTGTTTGTTCCCTGTGTTTTCAGCAAGCAGAGAAGCTGCTGCAGACACTTTCTTGCCCCTTTTCCACAAGTGAAGTATATTTTGTACCAGTTGGTGTATTCCTTGTCTGCAGAGCAAGAGCAAAGGTTTTAGGATCTAAATTGCTTGTTTTCCATGGAAGAGCTATGTAGAACATTATGCTTTGCTGTTGCTGTGTTGGTTTTCTCAAGACACAAGTCCTGTTGGTTGTCTGTGTTTGCAGCAAGCAGAGAAGCTCTTGAAGACACGTACCTGCTTTCTCCACTACTGACGTATATTTTGTACCAGTTGGTGTGTTCCTCGTCTGCAAAGCAAGAGCAAAGGTTTTAGGACTTAAATTGCTTGATTTCCATGGAAGAGCTCTGTAGAACACTATGCTTTGCTGTTATTGTGTTGGTTTTCTCAAGACACAAGTCTTGTTGGTTGTCTGAGTTTCCAGCGAGCAGAAAAGCTGCTGCAGACACTTTCTTGCCCCTTTTCCACAAGTGAAGTATATTTTGTACCAGTTGGTGTATTCCTCGTCTGCAGAGCAAGAGCAAAGGTTTTAGGATCTAAATTGCTTGTTTTCCATGAAAGAGCTCTGTAGAACACTATGCTTTGCTGTTGCTGTGTTGGTTTTCTAAAGACACAAGCCCTGTTTGTTCCCTGTGTTTTCAGCAAGCAGAGAAGCTGCTGCAGACACTTTCTTGCCCCTTTTCCACAAGTGAAGTATATTTTGTACCAGTTGGTGTATTCCTTGTCTGCAGAGCAAGAGCAAAGGTTTTAGGATCTAAATTGCTTGTTTTCCATGGAAGAGCTCTGTAGAACACTATGCTTTGCTGTTGCTGTGTTGGTTTTCTCAAGACACAAGTCCTGTTGGTTGTCTGTGTTTGCAGCAAGCAGAGAAGCTGCTGCAGACACTTTCTTGCCCCTTTTTCACAAGTGAAGTATATTTTGTACCAGTTGGTGTGTTCCTCGTCTGCAAAGCAAGAGCAAATGTGTTAGGACCTAAATTGCTTGATTTCCATGGAAGAGCTCTGTAGAACACTATGCTTTGCTGTTGCTGTGTTGGTTTTCTCAAGAAACAAACCCTGTTTGTTCTCTGTACTTGCAGCGAGCAGAGAAGCTCTTGAAGACACGTACCTGCTTTCTCCACTGCTGACGTATATTTTGTACCAGTTGGTGTATTCCTCGTCTGGAGAGCAGGAGCAAAGGTTTTAGGACCTAAATTGCTTGATTTCCTTGGAAGAGATATGTAGAACACTGTGCTTTGCTGTTACTGTGTTGGTTTTCTCAAGACACAAGCCTTGTTAGTCGTATGTGTTTCCAGCGAGCAGAAAAGCTGCTGCAGACACTTTCTTGCCCCTTTTCCACAACTGAAGTATATTTTGTACCAGTTGGTGTATTCCTCGTCTGCAGAGCAAGAGCAAAGGTTTTAGGATCTAAATTGCTTGTTTTCCATGGAAGAGCTCTGTAGAACACTATGGTTTTCGGTTGCTGTGTTTGTTTTCCCAAGACACAAGCCCTGTTTGTTCCCTGTGTTTTCAGCAAGCAGAGAAGCTGCTGCAGACACTTTCTTGCTCCTTTTCCACTAGTGAAGTATATTTTGTACCAGTTGGTGTATTCCTCGTCTGGATAGCAGGAGCAAAGGTTTTAGGACCTAAATTGCTTGATTTCCTTGGAAGAGATATGTAGAACACTGTGCTTTGCTGTTGCTGTGTTGGTTTTCTCAAGACACAAACCCTGTTTGTTCCCTGTGTTTTCAGCAAGCAGAGAAGCTGCTGCAGACACTTTCTTGCCCCTTTTACACAAGTGAAGTATATTTTGTACCAGTTGGTGTATTCCTCGTCTGCAGAGCAAGAGCAAAGGTTTTAGGATCTAAATTGCTTGTTTTCCATGGAAGAGCTATGTAGAACACTATGCTTTGCTGTTGCTGTGTTGGTTTTCTAAAGACACAAACCCTGTTTGTTCTCTGTGTTTTCAGCAAGCAGAGAAGCTGCTGCAGACACTTTCTTGCTCCTTTTCCACTAGTGAAGTATATTTTGTACCAGTTGGTGTATTCCTCGTCTGGAGAGCAGGAGCAAAGGTTTTAGGACCTAAATTGCTTGATTTCCTTGGAAGAGATATGTAGAACACTGTGCTTTGCTGTTGCTGTGTTGGTTTTCTCAAGACACAAACCCTGTTTGTTCCCTGTGTTTTCAGCAAGCAGAGAAGCTGCTGCAGACACTTTCTTGCCCCTTTTCCACAAGTGAAGTATATTTTGTACCAGTTGGTGTATTCCTTGTCTGCAGAGCAAGAGCAAAGGTTTTAGGATCTAAATTGCTTGTTTTCCATGGAAGAGCTATGTAGAACACTATGCTTTGCTGTTGCTGTGTTGGTTTTCTAAAGACACAAACCCTGTTTGTTCCCTGTGTTTTCAGCAAGCAGAGAAGCTGCTGCAGACACTTTCTTGCCCCTTTTCCACAAGTGAAGTATATTTTGTACCAGTTGGTGTATTCCTTGTCTGCAGAGCAAGAGCAAAGGTTTTAGGATCTAAATTGCTTGTTTTCCATGGAAGAGATATGTAGAACACTGTGCTTTGCTGTTACTGTGTTGGTTTTCTCAAGACACAAGCCTTGTTAGTTGTATGTGTTTCCAGCGAGCAGAAAAGCTGCTGCAGACACTTTCTTGCCCCTTTTCCACAAGTGAAGTATATTTTGTACCAGTTGGTGTATTCCTTGTCTGCAGAGCAAGAGCAAAGGTTTTAGGATCTAAATTGCTTGTTTTCCATGGAAGAGCTATGTAGAACACTATGCTTTGCTGTTGCTGTGTTGGTTTTCTCAAGACACAAGTCCTGTTGGTTGTCTGTGTTTGCAGCAAGCAGAGAAGCTGCTGCAGACACTTTCTTGCCCCTTTTCCACAAGTGAAGTATATTTTGTACCAGTTGGTGTATTCCTCGTCTGCAGAGCAAGAGCAAAGGTGTTAGGACCTAAATTGCTTGATTTCCATGGAAGAGCTCTGTAGAACACTATGCTTTGCTGTTGCTGTTTCGGTTTTCTCAAGACACAAGTCTTGTTGGTTGTCTGAGTTTCCAGCGAGCAGAAAAGCTGCTGCAGACACTTTCTTACCCCTTTTCCACAAGTGAAGTATATTTTGTACCAGTTGGTGTATTCCTCGTCTGCAGAGCAAGAGCAAAGGTTTTAGGATCTAAATTGCTTGTTTTCCATGGAAGAGCTATGTAGAACACTATGCTTTGCTGTTGCTGTGTTGGTTTTCTAAAGACACAAACCCTGTTTGTTCCCTGTGTTTTCAGCAAGCAGAGAAGCTGCTGCAGACACTTTCTTGCCCCTTTTCCACAAGTGAAGTATATTTTGTACCAGTTGGTGTATTCCTCGTCTGCAGAGCAAGAGCAAAGGTTTTAGGATCTAAATTGCTTGTTTTCCATGGAAGAGCTATGTAGAACACTATGCTTTGCTGTTGCTGTGTTGGTTTTCTCAAGACACAAGTCCTGTTTGTTCCCTGTGTTTTCAGCAAGCAGAGAAGCTGCTGCAGACACTTTCTTGCCCCTTTTCCACAAGTGAAGTATATTTTGTACCAGTTGGTGTATTCCTCGTCTGCAGAGCAAGAGCAAAGGTGTTAGGACCTAAATTGCTTGATTTCCATGGAAGAGCTCTGTAGAACACTATGCTTTGCTGTTGCTGTGTCGGTTTTCTCAAGAAACAAACCCTGTTTGTTCTCTGTACTTGCAGCGAGCAGAGAAGCTCTTGAAGACACGTACCTGCTTTCTCCACTACTGACGTATATTTTGTACCAGTTGGTGTATTCCTCGTCTGGAGAGCAGGAGCAAAGGTTTTAGGACCTAAATTGCTTGATTTCCTTGGAAGAGATATGTAGAACACTGTGCTTTGCTGTTACTGTGTTGGTTTTCTCAAGACACAAGCCTTGTTAGTTGTATGTGTTTCCAGGGAGCAGAAAAGCTGCTGCAGACACTTTCTTGCCCCTTTTCCACAAGTGAAGTATATTTTGTACCAGTTGGTGTATTCCTCGTCTGCAGAGCAAGAGCAAAGGTTTTAGGATCTAAATTGCTTGTTTTCCATGGAAGAGCTATGTAGAACACTATGCTTTGCTGTTGCTGTGTTGGTTTTCTCAAGACACAAGTCCTGTTTGTTCTCTGTGTTTTCAGCAAGCAGAGAAGCTGCTGCAGACACTTTCTTGCTCCTTTTCCACTAGTGAAGTATATTTTGTACCAGTTTGTGTATTCCTCGTCTGCAGAGCAAGAGCAAAGGTTTTAGGATCTAAATTGCTTGTTTTCCATGGAAGAGCTATGTAGAACACTATGCTTTGCTGTTGCTGTGTTGGTTTTCTCAAGAAACAAACCCTGTTTGTTCCCTGTGTTTTCAGCAAGCAGAGAAGCTGCTGCAGACACTTTCTTGCCCCTTTTTCACAAGTGAAGTATATTTTGTACCAGTTGGTGTGTTCCTCGTCTGCAGAGACGGATCAAAGGTTTTAGGACTTAAATTGCTTGATTTCATTGGAAGAGCTGTTAAGAACACTATGCTTTGCTGTTGCTGTGTTGGTTTTCTAAAGACACAAGCTCTGTTTGTTCCCTGTGTTTTCAGCAAGCAGAGAAGCTCTTGAAGACACGTACCTGCTTTCTCCACTACTGACGTATATTTTGTACCAGTTGGTGTGTTCCTCGTCTGCAAAGCAAGAGCAAAGGTTTTAGGACTTAAATTGCTTGATTTCCATGGAAGAGCTATGTAGAACACTATGCTTTGCTGTTACTGTGTTGGTTTTCTCAAGACACAAGTCTTGTTGGTTGTCTGAGTTTCCAGCGAGCAGAAAAGCTGCTGCAGACACTTTCTTGCCCCTTTTCCACAAGTGAAGTATATTTTGTACCAGTTGGTGTATTCCTCGTCTGCAGAGCAAGAGCAAAGGTTTTAGGATCTAAATTGCTTGTTTTCCATGGAAGAGCTATGTAGAACACTATGCTTTGCTGTTGCTGTGTTGGTTTTCTAAAGACACAAACCCTGTTTGTTCCCTGTGTTTTCAGCAAGCAGAGAAGCTGCTGCAGACACTTTCTTGCTCCTTTTCCACAAGTGAAGTATATTTTGTACCAGTTTGTGTATTCCTCGTCTGCAGAGCAAGAGCAAAGGTTTTAGGATCTAAATTGCTTGTTTTCCATGGAAGAGCTCTGTAGAACACTATGCTTTGCTGTTGCTGTGTTGGTTTTCTCAAGACACAAGTCCTGTTGGTTGTCTGTGTTTGCAGCAAGCAGAGAAGCTGCTGCAGACACTTTCTTGCCCCTTTTTCACAAGTGAAGTATATTTTGTACCAGTTGGTGTATTCCTCGTCTGCAGAGCAAGAGCAAAGGTGTTAGGACCTAAATTGCTTGATTTCCATGGAAGAGCTCTGTAGAACACTATGCTTTGCTGTTGCTGTGTCGGTTTTCTCAAGAAACAAACCCTGTTTGTTCTCTGTATATGCAGCGAGCAGAGAAGCTCTTGAAGACACGTACCTGCTTTCTCCACTACTGACGTATATTTTGTACCAGTTGGTGTATTCCTCGTCTGGAGAGCAGGAGCAAAGGTTTTAGGACCTAAATTGCTTGATTTCCTTGGAAGAGATATGTAGAACACTGTGCTTTGCTGTTGCTGTGTTGGTTTTCTCAAGACACAAGCCTTGTTAGTTGTATGTGTTTCCAGCGAGCAGAAAAGCTGCTGCAGACACTTTCTTGCCCCTTTTCCACAACTGAAGTATATTTTGTACCAGTTGGTGTATTCCTCGTCTGCAGAGCAAGAGCAAAGGTTTTAGGATCTAAATTGCTTGTTTTCCATGGAAGAGCTCTGTAGAACACTATGGTTTTCGGTTGCTGTGTTTGTTTTCTCAAGACACAAGCCCTGTTTGTTCCCTGTGTTTTCAGCAAGCAGAGAAGCTGCTGCAGACACTTTCTTGCTCCTTTTCCACTAGTGAAGTATATTTTGTACCAGTTGGTGTATTCCTCGTCTGGATAGCAGGAGCAAAGGTTTTAGGACCTAAATTGCTTGATTTCCTTGGAAGAGATATGTAGAACACTGTGCTTTGCTGTTGCTGTGTTGGTTTTCTCAAGACACAAACCCTGTTTGTTCCCTGTGTTTTCAGCAAGCAGAGAAGCTGCTGCAGACACTTTCTTGCCCCTTTTACACAAGTGAAGTATATTTTGTACCAGTTGGTGTATTCCTCGTCTGCAGAGCAAGAGCAAATGTGTTAGGATCTAAATTGCTTGTTTTCCATGGAAGAGCTATGTAGAACACTATGCTTTGCTGTTGCTGTGTTGGTTTTCTAAAGACACAAACCCTGTTTGTTCTCTGTGTTTTCAGCAAGCAGAGAAGCTGCTGCAGACACTTTCTGGCTCCTTTTCCACTAGTGAAGTATATTTTGTACCAGTTGGTGTATTCCTCGTCTGGAGAGCAGGAGCAAAGGTTTTAGGACCTAAATTGCTTGATTTCCTTGGAAGAGATATGTAGAACACTGTGCTTTGCTGTTGCTGTGTTGGTTTTCTCAAGACACAAACCCTGTTTGTTCCCTGTGTTTTCAGCAAGCAGAGAAGCTGCTGCAGACACTTTCTTGCCCCTTTTCCACAAGTGAAGTATATTTTGTACCAGTTGGTGTATTCCTTGTCTGCAGAGCAAGAGCAAAGGTTTTAGGATCTAAATTGCTTGTTTTCCATGGAAGAGCTATGTAGAACACTATGCTTTGCTGTTGCTGTGTTGGTTTTCTCAAGACACAAGTCCTGTTGGTTGTCTGTGTTTGCAGCAAGCAGAGAAGCTCTTGAAGACACGTACCTGCTTTCTCCACTACTGACGTATATTTTGTACCAGTTGGTGTGTTCCTCGTCTGCAAAGCAAGAGCAAAGGTTTTAGGACTTAAATTGCTTGATTTCCATGGAAGAGCTCTGTAGAACACTATGCTTTGCTGTTATTGTGTTGGTTTTCTCAAGACACAAGTCTTGTTGGTTGTCTGAGTTTCCAGCGAGCAGAAAAGCTGCTGCAGACACTTTCTTGCCCCTTTTCCACAAGTGAAGTATATTTTGTACCAGTTGGTGTATTCCTCGTCTGCAGAGCAAGAGCAAAGGTTTTAGGATCTAAATTGCTTGTTTTCCATGAAAGAGCTCTGTAGAACACTATGCTTTGCTGTTGCTGTGTTGGTTTTCTAAAGACACAAGCCCTGTTTGTTCCCTGTGTTTTCAGCAAGCAGAGAAGCTGCTGCAGACACTTTCTTGCCCCTTTTCCACAAGTGAAGTATATTTTGTACCAGTTGGTGTATTCCTCGTCTGCAGAGCAAGAGCAAAGGTTTTAGGATCTAAATTGCTTGTTTTCCATGGAAGAGCTCTGTAGAACACTATGCTTTGCTGTTGCTGTGTTGGTTTTCTCAAGACACAAGTCCTGTTGGTTGTCTGTGTTTGCAGCAAGCAGAGAAGCTGCTGCAGACACTTTCTTGCCCCTTTTTCACAAGTGAAGTATATTTTGTACCAGTTGGTGTGTTCCTCGTCTGCAAAGCAAGAGCAAATGTGTTAGGACCTAAATTGCTTGATTTCCATGGAAGAGCTCTGTAGAACACTATGCTTTGCTGTTGCTGTGTTGGTTTTCTCAAGAAACAAACCCTGTTTGTTCTCTGTACTTGCAGCGAGCAGAGAAGCTCTTGAAGACACGTACCTGCTTTCTCCACTACTGACGTATATTTTGTACCAGTTGGTGTATTCCTCGTCTGGAGAGCAGGAGCAAAGGTTTTAGGACCTAAATTGCTTGATTTCCTTGGAAGAGATATGTAGAACACTGTGCTTTGCTGTTACTGTGTTGGTTTTCTCAAGACACAAGCCTTGTTAGTCGTATGTGTTTCCAGCGAGCAGAAAAGCTGCTGCAGACACTTTCTTGCCCCTTTTCCACAAGTGAAGTATATTTTGTACCAGTTGGTGTATTCCTCGTCTGCAGAGCAAGAGCAAAGGTTTTAGGATCTAAATTGCTTGTTTTCCATGAAAGAGCTCTGTAGAACACTATGGTTTTCGGTTGCTGTGTTTGTTTTCTCAAGACACAAGCCCTGTTTGTTCCCTGTGTTTTCAGCAAGCAGAGAAGCTGCTGCAGACACTTTCTTGCTCCTTTTCCACTAGTGAAGTATATTTTGTACCAGTTGGTGTATTCCTCGTCTGGATAGCAGGAGCAAAGGTTTTAGGACCTAAATTGCTTGATTTCCTTGGAAGAGATATGTAGAACACTGTGCTTTGCTGTTGCTGTGTTGGTTTTCTCAAGACACAAACCCTGTTTGTTCCCTGTGTTTTCAGCAAGCAGAGAAGCTGCTGCAGACACTTTCTTGCCCCTTTTACACAAGTGAAGTATATTTTGTACCAGTTGGTGTATTCCTCGTCTGCAGAGCAAGAGCAAAGGTTTTAGGATCTAAATTGCTTGTTTTCCATGGAAGAGCTATGTAGAACACTATGCTTTGCTGTTGCTGTGTTGGTTTTCTAAAGACACAAACCCTGTTTGTTCTCTGTGTTTTCAGCAAGCAGAGAAGCTGCTGCAGACACTTTCTTGCTCCTTTTCCACTAGTGAAGTATATTTTGTACCAGTTGGTGTATTCCTCGTCTGGAGAGCAGGAGCAAAGGTTTTAGGACCTAAATTGCTTGATTTCCTTGGAAGAGATATGTAGAACACTGTGCTTTGCTGTTGCTGTGTTGGTTTTCTCAAGACACAAACCCTGTTTGTTCCCTGTGTTTTCAGCAAGCAGAGAAGCTGCTGCAGACACTTTCTTGCCCCTTTTCCACAAGTGAAGTATATTTTGTACCAGTTGGTGTATTCCTTGTCTGCAGAGCAAGAGCAAAGGTTTTAGGATCTAAATTGCTTGTTTTCCATGGAAGAGCTATGTAGAACACTATGCTTTGCTGTTGCTGTGTTGGTTTTCTAAAGACACAAACCCTGTTTGTTCCCTGTGTTTTCAGCAAGCAGAGAAGCTGCTGCAGACACTTTCTTGCCCCTTTTCCACAAGTGAAGTATATTTTGTACCAGTTGGTGTATTCCTTGTCTGCAGAGCAAGAGCAAAGGTTTTAGGATCTAAATTGCTTGTTTTCCATGGAAGAGCTATGTAGAACACTATGCTTTGCTGTTGCTGTGTTGGTTTTCTAAAGACACAAACCCTGTTTGTTCCCTGTGTTTTCAGCAAGCAGAGAAGCTGCTGCAGACACTTTCTTGCCCCTTTTCCACAAGTGAAGTATATTTTGTACCAGTTGGTGTATTCCTCTTCTGCAGAGCAAGAGCAAAGGTTTTAGGATCTAAATTGCTTGTTTTCCATGGAAGAGCTATGTAGAACACTATGCTTTGCTGTTGCTGTGTTGGTTTTCTCAAGACACAAGTCCTGTTGGTTGTCTGTGTTTGCAGCAAGCAGAGAAGCTGCTGCAGACACTTTCTTGCCCCTTTTCCACAAGTGAAGTATATTTTGTACCAGTTGGTGTATTCCTTGTCTGCAGAGCAAGAGCAAAGGTGTTAGGACCTAAATTGCTTGATTTCCATGGAAGAGCTCTGTAGAACACTATGCTTTGCTGTTGCTGTGTCGGTTTTCTCAAGAAACAAACCCTGTTTGTTCTCTGTACTTGCAGCGAGCAGAGAAGCTCTTAAAGACACGTACCTGCTTTCTCCACTACTGACGTATATTTTGTACCAGTTGGTGTATTCCTCGTCTGGAGAGCAGGAGCAAAGGTTTTAGGACCTAAATTGCTTGATTTCCTTGGAAGAGATATGTAGAACACTGTGCTTTGCTGTTACTGTGTTGGTTTTCTCAAAACACAAGCCTTGTTAGTTGTATGTGTTTCCAGCGAGCAGAAAAGCTGCTGCAGACACTTTCTTGCCCCTTTTCCACAAGTGAAGTATATTTTGTACCAGTTGGTGTATTCCTTGTCTGCAGAGCAAGAGCAAAGGTTTTAGGATCTAAATTGCTTGTTTTCCATGGAAGAGCTATGTAGAACACTATGCTTTGCTGTTGCTGTGTTGGTTTTCTCAAGACACAAGTCCTGTTGGTTGTCTGTGTTTGCAGCAAGCAGAGAAGCTGCTGCAGACACTTTCTTGCCCCTTTTCCACAAGTGAAGTATATTTTGTACCAGTTGGTGTATTCCTCGTCTGCAGAGCAAGAGCAAAGGTGTTAGGACCTAAATTGCTTGATTTCCATGGAAGAGCTCTGTAGAACACTATGCTTTGCTGTTGCTGTTTCGGTTTTCTCAAGACACAAGTCTTGTTGGTTGTCTGAGTTTCCAGCGAGCAGAAAAGCTGCTGCAGACACTTTCTTACCCCTTTTCCACAAGTGAAGTATATTTTGTACCAGTTGGTGTATTCCTCGTCTGCAGAGCAAGAGCAAAGGTTTTAGGATCTAAATTGCTTGTTTTCCATGGAAGAGCTATGTAGAACACTATGCTTTGCTGTTGCTGTGTTGGTTTTCTAAAGACACAAACCCTGTTTGTTCCCTGTGTTTTCAGCAAGCAGAGAAGCTGCTGCAGACACTTTCTTGCCCCTTTTCCACAAGTGAAGTATATTTTGTACCAGTTGGTGTATTCCTCGTCTGCAGAGCAAGAGCAAAGGTTTTAGGATCTAAATTGCTTGTTTTCCATGGAAGAGCTATGTAGAACACTATGCTTTGCTGTTGCTGTGTTGGTTTTCTCAAGACACAAGTCCTGTTTGTTCCCTGTGTTTTCAGCAAGCAGAGAAGCTGCTGCAGACACTTTCTTGCCCCTTTTCCACAAGTGAAGTATATTTTGTACCAGTTGGTGTATTCCTCGTCTGCAGAGCAAGAGCAAAGGTGTTAGGACCTAAATTGCTTGATTTCCATGGAAGAGCTCTGTAGAACACTATGCTTTGCTGTTGCTGTGTCGGTTTTCTCAAGAAACAAACCCTGTTTGTTCTCTGTACTTGCAGCGAGCAGAGAAGCTCTTGAAGACACGTACCTGCTTTCTCCACTACTGACGTATATTTTGTACCAGTTGGTGTATTCCTCGTCTGGAGAGCAGGAGCAAAGGTTTTAGGACCTAAATTGCTTGATTTCCTTGGAAGAGATATGTAGAACACTGTGCTTTGCTGTTACTGTGTTGGTTTTCTCAAGACACAAGCCTTGTTAGTTGTATGTGTTTCCAGCGAGCAGAAAAGCTGCTGCAGACACTTTCTTGCCCCTTTTCCACAAGTGAAGTATATTTTGTACCAGTTGGTGTATTCCTCGTCTGCAGAGCAAGAGCAAATGTGTTAGGATCTAAATTGCTTGTTTTCCATGGAAGAGCTATGTAGAACACTATGCTTTGCTGTTGCTGTGTTGGTTTTCTAAAGACACAAACCCTGTTTGTTCTCTGTGTTTTCAGCAAGCAGAGAAGCTGCTGCAGACACTTTCTTGCTCCTTTTCCACTAGTGAAGTATATTTTGTACCAGTTGGTGTATTCCTCGTCTGGAGAGCAGGAGCAAAGGTTTTAGGACCTAAATTGCTTGATTTCCTTGGAAGAGATATGTAGAACACTGTGCTTTGCTGTTGCTGTGTTGGTTTTCTCAAGACACAAACCCTGTTTGTTCCCTGTGTTTTCAGCAAGCAGAGAAGCTGCTGCAGACACTTTCTTGCCCCTTTTCCACAAGTGAAGTATATTTTGTACCAGTTGGTGTATTCCTTGTCTGCAGAGCAAGAGCAAAGGTTTTAGGATCTAAATTGCTTGTTTTCCATGGAAGAGCTATGTAGAACACTATGCTTTGCTGTTGCTGTGTTGGTTTTCTCAAGACACAAGTCCTGTTGGTTGTCTGTGTTTGCAGCAAGCAGAGAAGCTCTTGAAGACACGTACCTGCTTTCTCCACTACTGACGTATATTTTGTACCAGTTGGTGTGTTCCTCGTCTGCAAAGCAAGAGCAAAGGTTTTAGGACTTAAATTGCTTGATTTCCATGGAAGAGCTCTGTAGAACACTATGCTTTGCTGTTATTGTGTTGGTTTTCTCAAGACACAAGTCTTGTTGGTTGTCTGAGTTTCCAGCGAGCAGAAAAGCTGCTGCAGACACTTTCTTGCCCCTTTTCCACAAGTGAAGTATATTTTGTACCAGTTGGTGTATTCCTCGTCTGCAGAGCAAGAGCAAAGGTTTTAGGATCTAAATTGCTTGTTTTCCATGAAAGAGCTCTGTAGAACACTATGCTTTGCTGTTGCTGTGTTGGTTTTCTAAAGACACAAGCCCTGTTTGTTCCCTGTGTTTTCAGCAAGCAGAGAAGCTGCTGCAGACACTTTCTTGCCCCTTTTCCACAAGTGAAGTATATTTTGTACCAGTTGGTGTATTCCTCTTCTGCAGAGCAAGAGCAAAGGTTTTAGGATCTAAATTGCTTGTTTTCCATGGAAGAGCTCTGTAGAACACTATGCTTTGCTGTTGCTGTGTTGGTTTTCTCAAGACACAAGTCCTGTTGGTTGTCTGTGTTTGCAGCAAGCAGAGAAGCTGCTGCAGACACTTTCTTGCCCCTTTTTCACAAGTGAAGTATATTTTGTACCAGTTGGTGTGTTCCTCGTCTGCAAAGCAAGAGCAAATGTGTTAGGACCTAAATTGCTTGATTTCCATGGAAGAGCTCTGTAGAACACTATGCTTTGCTGTTGCTGTGTTGGTTTTCTCAAGAAACAAACCCTGTTTGTTCTCTGTACTTGCAGCGAGCAGAGAAGCTCTTGAAGACACGTACCTGCTTTCTCCACTACTGACGTATATTTTGTACCAGTTGGTGTATTCCTCGTCTGGAGAGCAGGAGCAAAGGTTTTAGGACCTAAATTGCTTGATTTCCTTGGAAGAGATATGTAGAACACTGTGCTTTGCTGTTACTGTGTTGGTTTTCTCAAGACACAAGCCTTGTTAGTCGTATGTGTTTCCAGCGAGCAGAAAAGCTGCTGCAGACACTTTCTTGCCCCTTTTCCACAAGTGAAGTATATTTTGTACCAGTTGGTGTATTCCTCGTCTGCAGAGCAAGAGCAAAGGTTTTAGGATCTAAATTGCTTGTTTTCCATGAAAGAGCTCTGTAGAACACTATGGTTTTCGGTTGCTGTGTTTGTTTTCTCAAGACACAAGCCCTGTTTGTTCCCTGTGTTTTCAGCAAGCAGAGAAGCTGCTGCAGACACTTTCTTGCTCCTTTTCCACTAGTGAAGTATATTTTGTACCAGTTGGTGTATTCCTCGTCTGGATAGCAGGAGCAAAGGTTTTAGGACCTAAATTGCTTGATTTCCTTGGAAGAGATATGTAGAACACTGTGCTTTGCTGTTGCTGTGTTGGTTTTCTCAAGACACAAACCCTGTTTGTTCCCTGTGTTTTCAGCAAGCAGAGAAGCTGCTGCAGACACTTTCTTGCCCCTTTTACACAAGTGAAGTATATTTTGTACCAGTTGGTGTATTCCTCGTCTGCAGAGCAAGAGCAAAGGTTTTAGGATCTAAATTGCTTGTTTTCCATGGAAGAGCTATGTAGAACACTATGCTTTGCTGTTGCTGTGTTGGTTTTCTAAAGACACAAACCCTGTTTGTTCTCTGTGTTTTCAGCAAGCAGAGAAGCTGCTGCAGACACTTTCTTGCTCCTTTTCCACTAGTGAAGTATATTTTGTACCAGTTGGTGTATTCCTCGTCTGGAGAGCAGGAGCAAAGGTTTTAGGACCTAAATTGCTTGATTTCCTTGGAAGAGATATGTAGAACACTGTGCTTTGCTGTTGCTGTGTTGGTTTTCTCAAGACACAAACCCTGTTTGTTCCCTGTGTTTTCAGCAAGCAGAGAAGCTGCTGCAGACACTTTCTTGCCCCTTTTCCACAAGTGAAGTATATTTTGTACCAGTTGGTGTATTCCTTGTCTGCAGAGCAAGAGCAAAGGTTTTAGGATCTAAATTGCTTGTTTTCCATGGAAGAGCTATGTAGAACACTATTCTTTGCTGTTGCTGTGTTGGTTTTCTAAAGACACAAACCCTGTTTGTTCCCTGTGTTTTCAGCAAGCAGAGAAGCTGCTGCAGACACTTTCTTGCCCCTTTTCCACAAGTGAAGTATATTTTGTACCAGTTGGTGTATTCCTTGTCTGCAGAGCAAGAGCAAAGGTTTTAGGATCTAAATTGCTTGTTTTCCATGGAAGAGCTATGTAGAACACTATGCTTTGCTGTTGCTGTGTTGGTTTTCTAAAGACACAAACCCTGTTTGTTCCCTGTGTTTTCAGCAAGCAGAGAAGCTGCTGCAGACACTTTCTTGCCCCTTTTCCACAAGTGAAGTATATTTTGTACCAGTTGGTGTATTCCTCTTCTGCAGAGCAAGAGCAAAGGTTTTAGGATCTAAATTGCTTGTTTTCCATGGAAGAGCTATGTAGAACACTATGCTTTGCTGTTGCTGTGTTGGTTTTCTCAAGACACAAGTCCTGTTTGTTCCCTGTGTTTTCAGCAAGCAGAGAAGCTGCTGCAGACACTTTCTTGCCCCTTTTCCACAAGTGAAGTATATTTTGTACCAGTTGGTGTATTCCTCGTCTGCAGAGCAAGAGCAAAGGTGTTAGGACCTAAATTGCTTGATTTCCATGGAAGAGCTCTGTAGAACACTATGCTTTGCTGTTGCTGTGTCGGTTTTCTCAAGAAACAAACCCTGTTTGTTCTCTGTACTTGCAGCGAGCAGAGAAGCTCTTGAAGACACGTACCTGCTTTCTCCACTACTGACGTATATTTTGTACCAGTTGGTGTATTCCTCGTCTGGAGAGCAGGAGCAAAGGTTTTAGGACCTAAATTGCTTGATTTCCTTGGAAGAGATATGTAGAACACTGTGCTTTGCTGTTACTGTGTTGGTTTTCTCAAGACACAAGCCTTGTTAGTTGTATGTGTTTCCAGCGAGCAGAAAAGCTGCTGCAGACACTTTCTTGCCCCTTTTCCACAAGTGAAGTATATTTTGTACCAGTTCGTGTATTCCTCGTCTGCAGAGCAAGAGCAAAGGTTTTAGGATCTAAATTGCTTGTTTTCCATGGAAGAGCTATGTAGAACACTATGCTTTGCTGTTGCTGTGTTGGTTTTCTCAAGACACAAGTCCTGTTTGTTCTCTGTGTTTTCAGCAAGCAGAGAAGCTGCTGCAGACACTTTCTTGCTCCTTTTCCACTAGTGAAGTATATTTTGTACCAGTTTGTGTATTCCTCGTCTGCAGAGCAAGAGCAAAGGTTTTAGGATCTAAATTGCTTGTTTTCCATGGAAGAGCTATGTAGAACACTATGCTTTGCTGTTGCTGTGTTGGTTTTCTCAAGACACAAACCCTGTTTGTTCCCTGTGTTTTCAGCAAGCAGAGAAGCTGCTGCAGACACTTTCTTGCCCCTTTTTCACAAGTGAAGTATATTTTGTACCAGTTGGTGTGTTCCTCGTCTGCAGAGACGGATCAAAGGTTTTAGGACTTAAATTGCTTGATTTCATTGGAAGAGCTGTTAAGAACACTATGCTTTGCTGTTGCTGTGTTGGTTTTCTAAAGACACAAGCTCTGTTTGTTCCCTGTGTTTTCAGCAAGCAGAGAAGCTCTTGAAGACACGTACCTGCTTTCTCCACTACTGACGTATATTTTGTACCAGTTGGTGTGTTCCTCGTCTGCAAAGCAAGAGCAAAGGTGTTAGGACCTAAATTGCTTGATTTCCATGGAAGAGCTCTGTAGAACACTATGCTTTGCTGTTGCTGTGTCGGTTTTCTCAAGAAACAAACCCTGTTTGTTCTCTGTACTTGCAGCGAGCAGAGAAGCTCTTGAAGACACGTACCTGCTTTCTCCACTACTGACGTATATTTTGTACCAGTTGGTGTATTCCTCGTCTGGAGAGCAGGAGCAAAGGTTTTAGGACCTAAATTGCTTGATTTCCTTGGAAGAGATATGTAGAACACTGTGCTTTGCTGTTGCTGTGTTGGTTTTCTCAAGACACAAGCCTTGTTAGTTGTATGTGTTTCCAGCGAGCAGAAAAGCTGCTGCAGACACTTTCTTGCCCCTTTTCCACAACTGAAGTATATTTTGTACCAGTTGGTGTATTCCTCGTCTGCAGAGCAAGAGCAAAGGTTTTAGGATCTAAATTGCTTGTTTTCCATGGAAGAGCTCTGTAGAACACTATGGTTTTTCGGTTG
>NW_026960977.1:0-25203 GCF_021018805.1 Prinia subflava | reverse complement strand
CTTTGCTGTTGCTGTGTTGGTTTTCTAAAGACACAAGCCCTGTTTGTTCCCTGTGTTTTCAGCAAGCAGAGAAGCTGCTGCAGACACTTTCTTGCCCCTTTTCCACAAGTGAAGTATATTTTGTACTAGTTGGTGTGTTCTTCGTCTGCAGAGCAAGAGCAAAGGTGTTAGGATCTAAATTGCTTGTTTTCCATGGAAGAGCTATGTAGAACACTATGCTTTGCTGTTGCTGTGTTGGTTTTCTAAAGACACAAGCCCTGTTGGTTGTCTGTGTTTTCAGCAAGCAGAGAAGCTGCTGCAGACACTTTCTTGCCCCTTTTCCACAAGTGAAGTATATTTTGTACTAGTTGGTGTGTTCTTCGTCTGCAGAGCAAGAGCAAAGGTTTTAGGATCTAAATTGCTTGTTTTCCATGGAAGAGCTATGTAGAACACTATGCTTTGCTGTTGCTGTGTTGGTTTTCTCAAGACACAAGTCCTGTTGGTTGTCTGTGTTTGCAGCAAGCAGAGAAGCTGCTGCAGACACTTTCTTGCCCCTTTTCCACAAGTGAAGTATATTTTGTACCAGTTGGTGTATTCCTCGTCTGCAGAGCAAGAGCAAAGGTTTTAGGATCTAAATTGCTTGTTTTCCATGGAAGAGCTATGTAGAACACTATGCTTTGCTGTTGCTGTGTCGGTTTTATCAAGACACAAGTCCTGTTTGTTCTCTGTGCTTGCAGCAAGCAGAGAAGCTCTTGAAAACACGTACCTGCTTTCTCCAGTACTGACGTATATTTTGTACCAGTTGGTGTATTCCTCGGCTGCAGAGCAAGAGCAAAGGTGTTAGGACCTAAACTGCTTAATTTCCATGGAAGAGCTATGTAGAACACTATGCTTTGCTGTTGCTGTGTTGGTTTTCTTAAGACACAAGCCCTGTTTGTTCCCTGTGTTTTCAGCAAGCAGACAAGCTGCTGCAGACACTTTCTTGCCCCTTTTCCACAAGTGAAGTATATTTTGTACTAGTTGGTGTGTTCTTCGTCTGCAGAGCAAGAGCAAAGGTGTTAGGATCTAAATTGCTTGTTTTCCATGGAAGAGCTATGTAGAACACTATGCTTTGCTGTTGCTGTGTTGGTTTTCTAAAGACACAAGCCCTGTTTGTTCCCTGTGTTTTCAGCAAGCAGAGAAGCTGCTGCAGACACTTTCTTGCCCCTTTTCCACAAGTGAAGTATATTTTGTACTAGTTGGTGTGTTCTTCGTCTGCAGAGCAAGAGCAAAGGTTTTAGGATCTAAATTGCTTCTTTTCCATGGAAGAGCTATGTAGAACACTATGCTTTGCTGTTGCTGTGTTGGTTTTCTCAAGACACAAGTCCTGTTGGTTGTCTGTGTTTGCAGCAAGCAGAGAAGCTGCTGCAGACACTTTCTTGCCCCTTTTCCACAAGTGAAGTATATTTTGTACCAGTTGGTGTATTCCTCGTCTGCAGAGCAAGAGCAAAGGTTTTAGGTTCTAAATTGCTTGTTTTCCGTGGAAGAGCTATGTAGAACACTATGCTTTGCTGTTGCTGTGTCGGTTTTCTCAAGACACAAGCCCTGTTGGTTGTCTGTGTTTGCAGCAAGCAGAGAAGCTGCTGCAGACACTTTCTTGCCCCTTTTCCACAAGTGAAGTATATTTTGTACCAGTTGGTGTGTTCCTCGTCTGGAGAGAAGGAGCAAAGATTTTAGAACCTAAATTTCTTGATTTCCATGGAAGAGCTATGTAGAACACTATGCTTTGCTGTTGCTGTGTCGGTTTTCTCAAGAAACAAACCCTGTTTGTTCTCTGTGCTTGCAGCAAGCAGAGAAGCTCTTGAAGACACGTACCTGCTTTCTCCAGTACTGACGTATATTTTGTACCAGTTGGTGTATTCCTCGTCTGCAGAGCAAGAGCAAAGGTGTTAGGACCTAAACTGCTTAATTTCCATGGAAGAGCTATGTAGAACACTATGCTTTGCTGTTGCTGTGTTGGTTTTCTAAAGACACAAGCCCTGTTTGTTCCCTGTGTTTTCAGCAAGCAGACAAGCTGCTGCAGACACTTTCTTGCCCCTTTTCCACAAGTGAAGTATATTTTGTACCAGTTGGTGTTTTCCTCGTCTGCAGAGCAAGAGCAAAGGTTTTAGGATCTAAATTGCTTGTTTTCCATGGAAGAGCTATGTAGAACACTATGCTTTGCTGTTGCTGTGTTGGTTTTCTCAAGACACAAGTCCTGTTGGTTGTCTGTGTTTTCAGCAAGCAGAGAAGCTGCTGCAGACACTTTCTTGCTCCTTTTCCACTAGTGAAGTATATTTTGTACCAGATTGTGTATTCCTCGTCTGCAGAGCAAGAGCAAAGGTTTTAGGATCTAAATTGCTTCTTTTCCATGGAAGAGCTATGTAGAACACTATGCTTTGCTGTTGCTGTGTTGGTTTTCTCAAGACACAAGCCCTGTTGGTTGTCTGTGTTTGCAGCAAGCAGAGAAGCTGCTGCAGACACTTTCTTGCCCCTTTTCCACAAGTGAAGTATATTTTGTACCAGTTGGTGTATTCCTCGTCTGCAGAGCAAGAGCAAAGGTTTTAGGATCTAAATTGCTTGTTTTCCATGGAAGAGCTATTAAGAACACTATGCTTTGCTGTTGCTGTGTTGGTTTTCTCAAGACACAAGCCCTGTTGGTTGTCTGTGTTTGCAGCAAGCAGAGAAGCTGCTGCAGACACTTTCTTGCCCCTTTTCTACAAGTGAAGTATATTTTGTACCAGTTGGTGTGTTCCTCGTCTGCAGAGCAAGAGCAAAGGTTTTAGGATCTAAATTGCTTGTTTTCCATGGAAGAGCTATGTAGAACACTATGCTTTGCTGTTGCTGTGTTGGTTTTCTCAAGACACAAGTCCTGTTGGTTGTCTGTGTTTGCAGCAAGCAGAGAAGCTGCTGCAGACACTTTCTTGCTCCTTTTCCACAAGTGAAGTATATTTTGTACCAGATTGTGTATTCCTCGTCTGCAGAGCAAGAGCAAAGGTGTTAGGATCTAAATTGCTTCTTTTCCATGGAAGAGCTATGTAGAACACTATGCTTTGCTGTTGCTGTGTTGGTTTTCTCAAGACACAAGCCCTGTTGGTTGTCTGTGTTTGCAGCAAGCAGAGAAGCTGCTGCAGACACTTTCTTGCCCCTTATCCACAAGTGAAGTATATTTTGTACCAGTTGGTGTATTCCTCGTCTGCAGAGCAAGAGCAAAGGTTTTAGGATCTAAATTGCTTGTTTTCCATGGAAGAGCTATTAAGAACACTATGCTTTGCTGTTGCTGTGTTGGTTTTCTCAAGACACAAGCCCTGTTGGTTGTCTGTGTTTGCAGCAAGCAGAGAAGCTGCTGCAGACACTTTCTTGCCCCTTTTCCACAAGTGAAGTATATTTTGTACTAGTTGGTGTTTTCCTCGTCTGCAGAGCAAGAGCAAAGGTTTTAGGATCTAAATTGCTTGTTTTCCATGGAAGAGCTATGTAGAACACTATGCTTTGCTGTTGCTGTGTTGGTTTTCTCAAGACACAAGTCCTGTTGGTTGTCTGTGTTTGCAGCAAGCAGAGAAGCTGCTGCAGACACTTTCTTGCCCCTTTTCCACAAGTGAAGTATATTTTGTACCAGTTGGTGTATTCCTCGTCTGCAGAGCAAGATCAAAGGTGTTAGGATCTAAATTGCTTGTTTTCCATGGAAGAGCTATGTAGAACACTATGCTTTGCTGTTGCTGTGTTGGTTTTCTAAAGACACAAGCCCTGTTTGTTCCCTGTGTTTTCAGCAAGCAGAGAAGCTGCTGCAGACACTTTCTTGCCCCTTTTCCACAAGTGAAGTATATTTTGTACTAGTTGGTGTGTTCTTCGTCTGCAGAGCAAGAGCAAAGGTGTTAGGATCTAAATTGCTTGTTTTCCATGGAAGAGCTATGTAGAACACTATGCTTTGCTGTTGCTGTGTTGGTTTTCTCAAGACACAAGTCCTGTTGGTTGTCTGTGTTTGCAGCAAGCAGAGAAGCTGCTGCAGACACTTTCTTGCCCCTTTTTCACAAGTGAAGTATATTTTGTACCAGTTGGTGTGTTCCTCGTCTGCAAAGCAAGAGCAAATGTGTTAGGACCTAAATTGCTTGATTTCCATGGAAGAGCTCTGTAGAACACTATGCTTTGCTGTTGCTGTGTTGGTTTTCTCAAGAAACAAACCCTGTTTGTTTTCTGTACTTGCAGCGAGCAGAGAAGCTCTTGAAGACACGTACCTGCTTTCTCCACTACTGACGTATATTTTGTACCAGTTGGTGTATTCCTCGTCTGGAGAGCAGGAGCAAAGGTTTTAGGACCTAAATTGCTTGATTTCCTTGGAAGAGATATGTAGAACACTGTGCTTTGCTGTTGCTGTGTTGGTTTTCTCAAGACACAAGCCTTGTTAGTTGTATGTGTTTCCAGCGAGCAGAAAAGCTGCTGCAGACACTTTCTTGCCCCTTTTCCACAAGTGAAGTATATTTTGTACCAGTTGGTGTATTCCTCGTCTGCAGAGCAAGAGCAAAGGTTTTAGGATCTAAATTGCTTGTTTTCCATGGAAGAGCTATGTAGAACACTATGGTTTTCGGTTGCTGTGTTTGTTTTCTCAAGACACAAGCCCTGTTTGTTCTCTGTGTTTTCAGCAAGCAGAGAAGCTGCTGCAGACACTTTCTTGCTCCTTTTCCACTAGTGAAGTATATTTTGTACCAGTTGGTGTATTCCTCGTCTGGAGAGCAGGAGCAAAGGTTTTAGGACCTAAATTGCTTGATTTCCTTGGAAGAGATATGTAGAACACTGTGCTTTGCTGTTGCTGTGTTGGTTTTCTCAAGACACAAACCCTGTTTGTTCCCTGTGTTTTCAGCAAGCAGAGAAGCTGCTGCAGACACTTTCTTGCCCCTTTTCCACAAGTGAAGTATATTTTGTACCAGTTGGTGTATTCCTCGTCTGCAGAGCAAGAGCAAAGGTTTTAGGATCTAAATTGCTTGTTTTCCATGGAAGAGCTATGTAGAACACTATGCTTTGCTGTTGCTGTGTTGGTTTTCTAAAGACACAAACCCTGTTTGTTCCCTGTGTTTTCAGCAAGCAGAGAAGCTGCTGCAGACACTTTCTTGCCCCTTTTCCACAAGTGAAGTATATTTTGTACCAGTTGGTGTGTTCCTCCTCTGCAGAGCAAGAGCAAAGGTTTTAGGATCTAAATTGCTTGTTTTCCATGGAAGAGCTATGTAGAACACTATGCTTTGCTGTTGCTGTGTTGGTTTTCTCAAGACACAAGTCCTGTTGGTTGTCTGTGTTTGCAGCAAGCAGAGAAGCTGCTGCAGACACTTTCTTGCTCCTTTTCCACTAGTGAAGTATATTTTGTACCAGTTGGTGTATTCCTCGTCTGGAGAGCAGGAGCAAAGGTTTTAGGACCTAAATTGCTTGATTTCCTTGGAAGAGCTCTGTAGAACACTGTGCTTTGCTGTTGCTGTGTTGGTTTTCTCAAGACACAAACCCTGTTTGTTCCCTGTGTTTTCAGCAAGCAGAGAAGCTGCTGCAGACACTTTCTTGCCCCTTTTCCACAAGTGAAGTATATTTTGTACCAGTTGGTGTATTCCTCGTCTGCAGAGCAAGAGCAAAGGTTTTAGGATCTAAATTGCTTGTTTTCCATGGAAGAGCTATGTAGAACACTATGGTTTTCGGTTGCTGTGTTTGTTTTCTCAAGACACAAGCCCTGTTTGTTCTCTGTGTTTTCAGCAAGCAGAGAAGCTGCTGCAGACACTTTCTTGCTCCTTTTCCACTAGTGAAGTATATTTTGTACCAGTTGGTGTATTCCTCGTCTGGAGAGCAGGAGCAAAGGTTTTAGGACCTAAATTGCTTGATTTCCTTGGAAGAGATATGTAGAATACTGTGCTTTGCTGTTGCTGTGTTGGTTTTCTCAAGACACAAACCCTGTTTGTTCCCTGTGTTTTCAGCAAGCAGAGAAGCTGCTGCAGACACTTTCTTGCCCCTTTTCCACAAGTGAAGTATATTTTGTACCAGTTGGTGTATTCCTCGTCTGCAGAGCAAGAGCAAAGGTTTTAGGATCTAAATTGCTTGTTTTCCATGGAAGAGCTATGTAGAACACTATGCTTTGCTGTTGCTGTGTTGGTTTTCTAAAGACACAAACCCTGTTTGTTCCCTGTGTTTTCAGCAAGCAGAGAAGCTGCTGCAGACACTTTCTTGCCCCTTTTCCACAAGTGAAGTATATTTTGTACCAGTTGGTGTATTCCTTGTCTGCAGAGCAAGAGCAAAGGTTTTAGGATCTAAATTGCTTGTTTTCCATGGAAGAGCTATGTAGAACACTATGCTTTGCTGTTGCTGTGTTGGTTTTCTCAAGACACAAGCCCTGTTGGTTGTCTGTGTTTGCAGCAAGCAGAGAAGCTGCTGCAGACACTTTCTTGCCCCTTTTCTACAAGTGAAGTATATTTTGTACCAGTTGGTGTGTTCCTCGTCTGCAGAGCAAGAGCAAAGGTTTTAGGATCTAAATTGCTTGTTTTCCATGGAAGAGCTATGTAGAACACTATGCTTTGCTGTTGCTGTGTTGGTTTTCTCAAGACACAAGTCCTGTTGGTTGTCTGTGTTTGCAGCAAGCAGAGAAGCTGCTGCAGACACTTTCTTGCTCCTTTTCCACAAGTGAAGTATATTTTGTACCAGATTGTGTATTCCTCGTCTGCAGAGCAAGAGCAAAGGTGTTAGGATCTAAATTGCTTCTTTTCCATGGAAGAGCTATGTAGAACACTATGCTTTGCTGTTGCTGTGTTGGTTTTCTCAAGACACAAGCCCTGTTGGTTGTCTGTGTTTGCAGCAAGCAGAGAAGCTGCTGCAGACACTTTCTTGCCCCTTATCCACAAGTGAAGTATATTTTGTACCAGTTGGTGTATTCCTCGTCTGCAGAGCAAGAGCAAAGGTTTTAGGATCTAAATTGCTTGTTTTCCATGGAAGAGCTATTAAGAACACTATGCTTTGCTGTTGCTGTGTTGGTTTTCTCAAGACACAAGCCCTGTTGGTTGTCTGTGTTTTCAGCAAGCAGAGAAGCTGCTGCAGACACTTTCTTGCCCCTTTTCTACAAGTGAAGTATATTTTGTACCAGTTGGTGTGTTCCTCGTCTGCAGAGCAAGAGCAAAGGTTTTAGGATCTAAATTGCTTGTTTTCCATGGAAGAGCTATGTAGAACACTATGCTTTGCTGTTGCTGTGTTGGTTTTCTCAAGACACAAGTCCTGTTGGTTGTCTGTGTTTGCAGCAAGCAGAGAAGCTGCTGCAGACACTTTCTTGCCCCTTTTCCACAAGTGAAGTATATTTTGTACCAGTTGGTGTATTCCTCGTCTGCAGAGCAAGAGCAAAGGTTTTAGGATCTAAATTGCTTGTTTTCCATGGAAGAGCTATGTAGAACACTATGCTTTGCTGTTGCTGTGTTGGTTTTCTCAAGACACAAGTCCGATTTGTTCCCTGTGTTTTCAGCAAGCAGAGAAGCTGCTGCAGACACTTTCTTGCCCCTTTTCCACAAGTGAAGTATATTTTGTACTAGTTGGTGTTTTCCTCGTCTGCAGAGCAAGAGCAAAGGTTTTAGGATCTAAATTGCTTGTTTTCCATGGAAGAGCTATGTAGAACACTATGCTTTGCTGTTGCTGTGTTGGTTTTCTCAAGACACAAGTCCGATTTGTTCCCTGTGTTTTCAGCAAGCAGAGAAGCTGCTGCAGACACTTTCTTGCCCCTTTTCCACAAGTGAAGTATATTTTGTACCAGTTGGTGTATTCCTCGTCTGCAGAGCAAGATCAAAGGTGTTAGGATCTAAATTGCTTGTTTTCCATGGAAGAGCTATGTAGAACACTATGCTTTGCTGTTGCTGTGTTGGTTTTCTAAAGACACAAGCCCTGTTTGTTCCCTGTGTTTTCAGCAAGCAGAGAAGCTGCTGCAGACACTTTCTTGCCCCTTTTCCACAAGTGAAGTATATTTTGTACTAGTTGGTGTGTTCTTCGTCTGCAGAGCAAGAGCAAAGGTGTTAGGATCTAAATTGCTTGTTTTCCATGGAAGAGCTATGTAGAACACTATGCTTTGCTGTTGCTGTGTTGGTTTTCTAAAGACACAAGCCCTGTTTGTTCCCTGTGTTTTCAGCAAGCAGAGAAGCTGCTGCAGACACTTTCTTGCCCCTTTTCCACAAGTGAAGTATATTTTGTACTAGTTGGTGTGTTCTTCGTCTGCAGAGCAAGAGCAAAGGTGTTAGGATCTAAATTGCTTCTTTTCCATGGAAGAGCTATGTAGAACACTATGCTTTGCTGTTGCTGTGTTGGTTTTCTCAAGACACAAGTCCTGTTGGTTGTCTGTGTTTGCAGCAAGCAGAGAAGCTGCTGCAGACACTTTCTTGCCCCTTTTCCACAAGTGAAGTATATTTTGTACCAGTTGGTGTGTTCCTCGTCTGCAGAGCAAGAGCAAAGGTTTTAGGATCTAAATTGCTTGTTTTCCATGGAAGAGCTATGTAGAACACTATGCTTTGCTGTTGCTGTGTCGGTTTTCTCAAGACACAAGTCCTGTTGGTTGTCTGTGTTTGCAGCAAGCAGAGAAGCTGCTGCAGACACTTTCTTGCCCCTTTTCCACAAGTGAAGTATATTTTGTACCAGTTCGTGTATTCCTCGTCTGGAGAGCAGGAGCAAAGATTTTAGAACCTAAATTGCTTGATTTCCATGGAAGAGCTATGTAGAACACTATGCTTTGCTGTTGCTGTGTCGGTTTTCTCAAGAAACAAACCCTGTTTGTTCTCTGTGCTTGCAGCAAGCAGAGAAGCTCTTGAAGACACGTACCTGCTTTCTCCAGTACTGACGTATATTTTGTACCAGTTGGTGTATTCCTCGTCTGCAGAGCAAGAGCAAAGGTTTTAGGATCTAAATTTCTTGTTTTCCATGGAAGAGCTATTAAGAACACTATGCTTTGCTTTTGCTGTGTTGGTTTTCTTAAGACACAAGCCCTGTTTGTTCCCTGTGTTTTCAGCAAGCAGAGAAGCTGCTGCAGACACTTTCTTGCCCCTTTTCCACAAGTGAAGTATATTTTGTACCAGTTGGTGTGTTCCTCGTCTGCAGAGCAAGAGCAAAGGTTTTAGGATCTAAATTGCTTGTTTTCCATGGAAGAGCTATGTAGAACACTATGCTTTGCTGTTGCTGTGTTGGTTTTCTCAAGACACAAGTCCTGTTGGTTGTCTGTGTTTGCAGCAAGCAGAGAAGCTGCTGCAGACACTTTCTTGCCCCTTTTCCACAAGTGAAGTATATTTTGTACCAGTTGGTGTATTCCTCATCTGCAGAGCAAGATCAAAGGTGTTAGGATCTAAATTGCTTGTTTTCCATGGAAGAGCTATGTAGAACACTATGCTTTGCTGTTGCTGTGTTGGTTTTCTAAAGACACAAGCCCTGTTTGTTCCCTGTGTTTTCAGCAAGCAGAGAAGCTGCTGCAGACACTTTCTTGCCCCTTTTCCACAAGTGAAGTATATTTTGTACTAGTTGGTGTGTTCTTCGTCTGCAGAGCAAGAGCAAAGGTGTTAGGATCTAAATTGCTTGTTTTCCATGGAAGAGCTATGTAGAACACTATGCTTTGCTGTTGCTGTGTTGGTTTTCTAAAGACACAAGCCCTGTTTGTTCCCTGTTTTTTCAGCAAGCAGAGAAGCTGCTGCAGACACTTTCTTGCCCCTTTTCCACAAGTGAAGTATATTTTGTACTAGTTGGTGTGTTCTTCGTCTGCAGAGCAAGAGCAAAGGTTTTAGGATCTAAATTGCTTGTTTTCCATGGAAGAGCTATGTAGAACACTATGCTTTGCTGTTGCTGTGTTGGTTTTCTCAAGACACAAGTCCTGTTGGTTGTCTGTGTTTGCAGCAAGCAGAGAAGCTGCTGCAGACACTTTCTTGCCCCTTTTCCACAAGTGAAGTATATTTTGTACCAGTTGGTGTATTCCTCGTCTGCAGAGCAAGAGCAAAGGTTTTAGGATCTAAATTGCTTCTTTTCCATGGAAGAGCTATGTAGAACACTATGCTTTGCTGTTGCTGTGTTGGTTTTCTCAAGACACAAGTCCGATTTGTTCCCTGTGTTTTCAGCAAGCAGAGAAGCTGCTGCAGACACTTTCTTGCCCCTTTTCCACAAGTGAAGTATATTTTGTACCAGTTGGTGTATTCCTCGTCTGGAGAGCAGGAGCAAAGATTTTAGAACCTAAATTGCTTGATTTCCATGGAAGAGCTATGTAGAACACTATGCTTTGCTGTTGCTGTGTTGGTTTTCTCAAGACACAAGTCCTGTTGGTTGTCTGTGTTTGCAGCAAGCAGAGAAGCTGCTGCAGACACTTTCTTGCCCCTTTTCCACAAGTGAAGTATATTTTGTACCAGTTGGTGTATTCCTCGTCTGCAGAGCAAGAGCAAAGGTTTTAGGATCTAAATTGCTTGTTTTCCATGGAAGAGCTATTAAGAACACTATGCTTTGCTGTTGCTGTGTTGGTTTTCTCAAGACACAAGCCCTGTTCGTTGTCTGTGTTTGCAGCAAGCAGAGAAGCTGCTGCAGACACTTTCTTGCCCCTTTTCTACAAGTGAAGTATATTTTGTACCAGTTGGTGTGTTCCTCGTCTGCAGAGCAAGAGCAAAGGTTTTAGGATCTAAATTGCTTGTTTTCCATGGAAGAGCTATGTAGAACACTATGCTTTGCTGTTGCTGTGTTGGTTTTCTCAAGACACAAGTCCTGTTGGTTGTCTGTGTTTGCAGCAAGCAGAGAAGCTGCTGCAGACACTTTCTTGCCCCTTTTCCACAAGTGAAGTATATTTTGTACCAGTTGGTGTATTCCTCGTCTGCAGAGCAAGAGCAAAGGTTTTAGGATCTAAATTGCTTGTTTTCCATGGAAGAGCTATGTAGAACACTAATCTTTGCTGTTGCTGTGTTGGTTTTCTCAAGACACAAGTCCGATTTGTTCCCTGTGTTTTCAGCAAGCAGAGAAGCTGCTGCAGACACTTTCTTGCCCCTTTTCCACAAGTGAAGTATATTTTGTACTAGTTGGTGTGTTCCTCGTCTGCAGAGCAAGAGCAAAGGTTTTAGGATCTAAATTGCTTGTTTTCCATGGAAGAGCTATGTAGAACACTATGCTTTGCTGTTGCTGTGTTGGTTTTCTCAAGACACAAGTCCTGTTGGTTGTCTGTGTTTGCAGCAAGCAGAGAAGCTGCTGCAGACACTTTCTTGCCCCTTTTCCACAAGTGAAGTATATTTTGTACCAGTTGGTGTATTCCTCGTCTGCAGAGCAAGATCAAAGGTGTTAGGATCTAAATTGCTTGTTTTCCATGGAAGAGCTATGTAGAACACTATGCTTTGCTGTTGCTGTGTTGGTTTTCTAAAGACACAAGCCCTGTTTGTTCCCTGTGTTTTCAGCAAGCAGAGAAGCTGCTGCAGACACTTTCTTGCCCCTTTTCCACAAGTGAAGTATATTTTGTACTAGTTGGTGTGTTCTTCGTCTGCAGAGCAAGAGCAAAGGTGTTAGGATCTAAATTGCTTGTTTTCCATGGAAGAGCTATGTAGAACACTATGCTTTGCTGTTGCTGTGTTGGTTTTCTAAAGACACAAGCCCTGTTGGTTGTCTGTGTTTGCAGCAAGCAGAGAAGCTGCTGCAGACACTTTCTTGCCCCTTTTCCACAAGTGAAGTATATTTTGTACTAGTTGGTGTGTTCTTCGTCTGCAGAGCAAGAGCAAAGGTTTTAGGATCTAAATTGCTTCTTTTCCATGGAAGAGCTATGTAGAACACTATGCTTTGCTGTTGCTGTGTTGGTTTTCTCAAGACACAAGTCCTGTTGGTTGTCTGTGTTTGCAGCAAGCAGAGAAGCTGCTGCAGACACTTTCTTGCCCCTTTTCCACAAGTGAAGTATATTTTGTACCAGTTGGTGTATTCCTCGTCTGCAGAGCAAGAGCAAAGGTTTTAGGATCTAAATTGCTTGTTTTCCATGGAAGAGCTATGTAGAACACTATGCTTTGCTGTTGCTGTGTCGGTTTTCTCAAGACACAAGTCCTGTTGGTTGTCTGTGTTTGCAGCAAGCAGAGAAGCTGCTGCAGACACTTTCTTGCCCCTTTTCCACAAGTGAAGTATATTTTGTACCAGTTGGTGTATTCCTCGTCTGGAGAGCAGGAGCAAAGATTTTAGAACCTAAATTGCTTGATTTCCATGGAAGAGCTATGTAGAACACTATGCTTTGCTGTTGCTGTGTCGGTTTTCTCAAGAAACAAACCCTGTTTGTTCTCTGTGCTTGCAGCAAGCAGAGAAGCTCTTGAAGACACGTACCTGCTTTCTCCAGTACTGACGTATATTTTGTACCAGTTGGTGTATTCCTCGTCTGCAGAGCAAGAGCAAAGGTGTTAGGACCTAAACTGCTTAATTTCCATGGAAGAGATATGTAGAACACTATGGTTTTCGTTTGCTGTGTTTGTGTTCTCAAGACACAAGCCCTGTTTGTTCACTGTGTTTTCAGCAAGCAGAGAAGCTGCTGCAGACACTTTCTTGCCCCTTTTCCACTAGTGAAGTATATTTTGTACCAGTTGGTGTATTCCTCGTCTGCAGAGCAAGAGCAAAGGTTTTAGGATCTAAATTGCTTGTTTTCCATGGAAGAGCTATTAAGAACACTATGCTTTGCTGTTGCTGTGTTGGTTTTCTCAAGACACAAGCCCTGTTTGTTCTCTGTTTTTGCAGCAAGCAGAGAAGCTGCTGCAGACACTTTCTTGCCCCTTTTCCACAAGTGAAGTATATTTTGTACCAGTTGGTGTATTCCTCGTCTGCAGAGCAAGAGCAAAGGTTTTAGGATCTAAATTGCTTCTTTTCCATGGAAGAGCTATGTAGAACACTATGCTTTGCTGTTGCTGTGTTGGTTTTCTCAAGACACAAGTCCTGTTGGTTGTCTGTGTTTGCAGCAAGCAGAGAAGCTGCTGCAGACACTTTCTTGCCCCTTTTCCACAAGTGAAGTATATTTTGTACTAGTTGGTGTGTTCCTCGTCTGCAGAGCAAGAGCAAAGGTTTTAGGATCTAAATTGCTTGTTTTCCATGGAAGAGCTATGTAGAACACTATGCTTTGCTGTTGCTGTGTTGGTTTTCTCAAGACACAAGTCCTGTTGGTTGTCTGTGTTTCCAGCGAGCAGAGAAGCTCTTGAAGACACGTACCTGCTTTCTCCAGTACTGACGTATATTTTGTACCAGTTGGTGTGTTCCTCGTCTGCAAAGCAAGAGCAAATGTGTTAGGACCTAAATTGCTTGATTTCTATGGAAGAGCTCTGTAGAACACTATGCTTTGCTGTTGCTGTGTTGGTTTTGTCAAGACACAAGCCTTGTTGGTTTTCTGAGTTTCCAGCGAGCAGAAAAGCTGCTGCAGACACTTTCTTGCCCCTTTTCCGCAAGTGAAGTATATTTTGTACCAGTTGGTGTTTTCCTCGTCTGCAGAGCAAGAGCAAAGGTTTTAGGTTCTAAATTGCTTGTTTTCCATGGAAGAGCTATGTAGAACACTATGCTTTGCTGTTGCTGTGTTGGTTTTCTCAAGACACAAGTCCTGTTGGTTGTCTGTGTTTGCAGCAAGCAGAGAAGCTGCTGCAGACACTTTCTTGCCCCTTTTCCACAAGTGAAGTATATTTTGTACCAGTTGGTGTATTCCTCGTCTGCAGAGCAAGAGCAAATGTGTTAGGACCTAAATTGCTTGATTTCCATGGAAGAGCTATGTAGAACACTATGCTTTGCTGTTGCTGTGTCGGTTTTCTCAAGAAACAAACCCTGTTTGTTCTCTGTGCTTGCAGCAAGCAGAGAAGCTCTTGAAGACACGTACCTGCTTTCTCCAGTACTGACGTATATTTTGTACCAGTTGGTGTATTCCTCGTCTGCAGAGCAAGAGCAAAGGTTTTAGGATCTAAATTGCTTGTTTTCCATGGAAGAGCTATGTAGAACACTATGCTTTGCTGTTGCTGTGTTGGTTTTCTCAAGACACAAGTCCGATTTGTTCCCTGTGTTTTCAGCAAGCAGAGAAGCTGCTGCAGACACTTTCTTGCCCCTTTTCCACAAGTGAAGTATATTTTGTACTAGTTGGTGTGTTCCTCGTCTGCAGAGCAAGAGCAAAGGTTTTAGGATCTAAATTGCTTGTTTTCCATGGAAGAGCTATGTAGAACACTATGCTTTGCTGTTGCTGTGTTGGTTTTCTCAAGACACAAGTCCTGTTGGTTGTCTGTGTTTGCAGCAAGCAGAGAAGCTGCTGCAGACACTTTCTTGCCCCTTTTCCACAAGTGAAGTATATTTTGTACCAGTTGGTGTATTCCTCGTCTGCAGAGCAAGATCAAAGGTGTTAGGATCTAAATTGCTTGTTTTCCATGGAAGAGCTATGTAGAACACTATGCTTTGCTGTTGCTGTGTTGGTTTTCTAAAGACACAAGCCCTGTTTGTTCCCTGTGTTTTCAGCAAGCAGAGAAGCTGCTGCAGACACTTTCTTGCCCCTTTTCCACAAGTGAAGTATATTTTGTACTAGTTGGTGTGTTCTTCGTCTGCAGAGCAAGAGCAAAGGTGTTAGGATCTAAATTGCTTGTTTTCCATGGAAGAGCTATGTAGAACACTATGCTTTGCTGTTGCTGTGTTGGTTTTCTAAAGACACAAGCCCTGTTTGTTCCCTGTGTTTTCAGCAAGCAGAGAAGCTGCTGCAGACACTTTCTTGCCCCTTTTCCACAAGTGAAGTATATTTTGTACTAGTTGGTGTGTTCCTCGTCTGCAGAGCAAGAGCAAAGGTGTTAGGATCTAAATTGCTTGTTTTCCATGGAAGAGCTATGTAGAACACTATGCTTTGCTGTTGCTGTGTTGGTTTTCTCAAGACACAAGTCCTGTTGGTTGTCTGTGTTTGCAGCAAGCAGAGAAGCTGCTGCAGACACTTTCTTGCCCCTTTTCCACAAGTGAAGTATATTTTGTACCAGTTGGTGTATTCCTCGTCTGGAGAGCAGGAGCAAAGATTTTAGAACCTAAATTGCTTGATTTCCATGGAAGAGCTATGTAGAACACTATGCTTTGCTGTTGCTGTGTTGGTTTTCTCAAGACACAAGTCCGATTTGTTCCCTGTGTTTTCAGCAAGCAGAGAAGCTGCTGCAGACACTTTCTTGCCCCTTTTCCACAAGTGAAGTATATTTTGTACTAGTTGGTGTGTTCCTCGTCTGCAGAGCAAGAGCAAAGGTTTTAGGATCTAAATTGCTTGTTTTCCATGGAAGAGCTATGTAGAACACTATGCTTTGCTGTTGCTGTGTTGGTTTTCTCAAGACACAAGTCCTGTTGGTTGTCTGTGTTTGCAGCAAGCAGAGAAGCTGCTGCAGACACTTTCTTGCCCCTTTTCCACAAGTGAAGTATATTTTGTACCAGTTGGTGTATTCCTCGTCTGCAGAGCAAGATCAAAGGTGTTAGGATCTAAATTGCTTGTTTTCCATGGAAGAGCTATGTAGAACACTATGCTTTGCTGTTGCTGTGTTGGTTTTCTAAAGACACAAGTCCTGTTGGTTGTCTGTGTTTGCAGCAAGCAGAGAAGCTGCTGCAGACACTTTCTTGCCCCTTTTCCACAAGTGAAGTATATTTTGTACCAGTTGGTGTATTCCTCGTCTGCAGAGCAAGAGCAAAGGTTTTAGGATCTAAATTGCTTGTTTTCCATGGAAGAGCTATGTAGAACACTATGCTTTGCTGTTGCTGTGTTGGTTTTCTCAAGACACAAGTCCTGTTCGTTGTCTGTGTTTCCAGCGAGCAGAGAAGCTCTTGAAGACACGTACCTGCTTTCTCCAGTACTGACGTATATTTTGTACCAGTTGGTGTGTTCCTCGTCTGCAAAGCAAGAGCAAATGTGTTAGGACCTAAATTGCTTGATTTCTATGGAAGAGCTCTGTAGAAGTCTATGCTTTGCTGTTGCTGTGTTGGTTTTCTCAAGACACAAGCCTTGTTGGTTTTCTGAGTTTCCAGTGAGCAGAGAAGCTGCTGCAGACACTTTCTTGCCCCTTTTCCACAAGTGAAGTATATTTTGTACTAGTTGGTGTGTTCTTCGTCTGCAGAGCAAGAGCAAAGGTTTTAGGATCTAAATTGCTTCTTTTCCATGGAAGAGCTATGTAGAACACTATGCTTTGCTGTTGCTGTGTTGGTTTTCTCAAGACACAAGTCCTGTTGGTTGTCTGTGTTTGCAGCAAGCAGAGAAGCTGCTGCAGACACTTTCTTGCCCCTTTTCCACAAGTGAAGTATATTTTGTACCAGTTGGTGTATTCCTCGTCTGCAGAGCAAGAGCAAAGGTTTTAGGTTCTAAATTGCTTGTTTTCCATGGAAGAGCTATGTAGAACACTATGCTTTGCTGTTGCTGTGTTGGTTTTCTCAAGACACAAGTCCGATTTGTTCCCTGTGTTTTCAGCAAGCAGAGAAGCTGCTGCAGACACTTTCTTGCCCCTTTTCCACAAGTGAAGTATATTTTGTACCAGTTGGTGTATTCCTCGTCTGGAGAGCAGGAGCAAAGATTTTAGAACCTAAATTGCTTGATTTCCATGGAAGAGCTATGTAGAACACTATGCTTTGCTGTTGCTGTGTTGGTTTTCTCAAGACACAAGTCCGATTTGTTCCCTGTGTTTTCAGCAAGCAGAGAAGCTGCTGCAGACACTTTCTTGCCCCTTTTCCACAAGTGAAGTATATTTTGTACTAGTTGGTGTGTTCCTCGTCTGCAGAGCAAGAGCAAAGGTTTTAGGATCTAAATTGCTTGTTTTCCATGGAAGAGCTATGTAGAACACTATGCTTTGCTGTTGCTGTGTTGGTTTTCTCAAGACACAAGTCCTGTTGGTTGTCTGTGTTTGCAGCAAGCAGAGAAGCTGCTGCAGACACTTTCTTGCCCCTTTTCCACAAGTGAAGTGTATTTTGTACCAGTTGGTGTATTCCTCGTCTGCAGAGCAAGATCAAAGGTGTTAGGATCTAAATTGCTTGTTTTCCATGGAAGAGCTATGTAGAACACTATGCTTTGCTGTTGCTGTGTTGGTTTTCTAAAGACACAAGCCCTGTTTGTTCCCTGTGTTTTCAGCAAGCAGAGAAGCTGCTGCAGACACTTTCTTGCCCCTTTTCCACAAGTGAAGTATATTTTGTACTAGTTGGTGTGTTCTTCGTCTGCAGAGCAAGAGCAAAGGTGTTAGGATCTAAATTGCTTGTTTTCCATGGAAGAGCTATGTAGAACACTATGCTTTGCTGTTGCTGTGTTGGTTTTCTAAAGACACAAGCCCTGTTTGTTCCCTGTGTTTTCAGCAAGCAGAGAAGCTGCTGCAGACACTTTCTTGCCCCTTTTCCACAAGTGAAGTATATTTTGTACCAGTTGGTGTTTTCCTCGTCTGCAGAGCAAGAGCAAAGGTTTTAGGATCTAAATTGCTTCTTTTCCATGGAAGAGCTATGTAGAACACTATGCTTTGCTGTTGCTGTGTTGGTTTTCTCAAGACACAAGTCCTGTTGGTTGTCTGTGTTTGCAGCAAGCAGAGAAGCTGCTGCAGACACTTTCTTGCCCCTTTTCCACAAGTGAAGTATATTTTGTACCAGTTGGTGTATTCCTCGTCTGCAGAGCAAGAGCAAATGTGTTAGGACCTAAATTGCTTGATTTCCATGGAAGAGCTATGTAGAACACTATGCTTTGCTGTTGCTGTGTCGGTTTTCTCAAGAAACAAACCCTGTTTGTTCTCTGTGCTTGCAGCAAGCAGAGAAGCTCTTGAAGACACGTACCTGCTTTCTCCAGTACTGACGTATATTTTGTACCAGTTGGTGTATTCCTCGTCTGCAGAGCAAGAGCAAAGGTTTTAGGATCTAAATTGCTTGTTTTCCATGGAAGAGCTATGTAGAACACTATGCTTTGCTTTTGCTGTGTTGGTTTTCTTAAGACACAAGCCCTGTTTGTTCCCTGTGTTTTCAGCAAGCAGAGAAGCTGCTGCAGACACTTTCTTGCCCCTTTTCCACAAGTGAAGTATATTTTGTACCAGTTGGTGTGTTCCTCGTCTGCAGAGCAAGAGCAAAGGTTTTAGGATCTAAATTGCTTGTTTTCCATGGAAGAGCTATGTAGAACACTATGCTTTGCTGTTGCTGTGTTGGTTTTCTCAAGACACAAGTCCTGTTGGTTGTCTGTGTTTGCAGCAAGCAGAGAAGCTGCTGCAGACACTTTCTTGCCCCTTTTCCACAAGTGAAGTATATTTTGTACCAGTTGGTGTATTCCTCATCTGCAGAGCAAGATCAAAGGTGTTAGGATCTAAATTGCTTGTTTTCCATGGAAGAGCTATGTAGAACACTATGCTTTGCTGTTGCTGTGTTGGTTTTCTAAAGACACAAGCCCTGTTTGTTCCCTGTGTTTTCAGCAAGCAGAGAAGCTGCTGCAGACACTTTCTTGCCCCTTTTCCACAAGTGAAGTATATTTTGTACTAGTTGGTGTGTTCTTCGTCTGCAGAGCAAGAGCAAAGGTGTTAGGATCTAAATTGCTTGTTTTCCATGGAAGAGCTATGTAGAACACTATGCTTTGCTGTTGCTGTGTTGGTTTTCTAAAGACACAAGCCCTGTTTGTTCCCTGTGTTTTCAGCAAGCAGAGAAGCTGCTGCAGACACTTTCTTGCCCCTTTTCCACAAGTGAAGTATATTTTGTACTAGTTGGTGTGTTCTTCGTCTGCAGAGCAAGAGCAAAGGTTTTAGGATCTAAATTGCTTGTTTTCCATGGAAGAGCTATGTAGAACACTATGCTTTGCTGTTGCTGTGTTGGTTTTCTCAAGACACAAGTCCTGTTGGTTGTCTGTGTTTGCAGCAAGCAGAGAAGCTGCTGCAGACACTTTCTTGCCCCTTTTCCACAAGTGAAGTATATTTTGTACCAGTTGGTGTATTCCTCGTCTGCAGAGCAAGAGCAAAGGTTTTAGGATCTAAATTGCTTGTTTTCCATGGAAGAGCTATGTAGAACACTATGCTTTGCTGTTGCTGTGTTGGTTTTCTCAAGACACAAGTCCGATTTGTTCCCTGTGTTTTCAGCAAGCAGAGAAGCTGCTGCAGACACTTTCTTGCCCCTTTTCCACAAGTGAAGTATATTTTGTACCAGTTGGTGTATTCCTCGTCTGGAGAGCAGGAGCAAAGATTTTAGAACCTAAATTGCTTGATTTCCATGGAAGAGCTATGTAGAACACTATGCTTTGCTGTTGCTGTGTCGGTTTTCTCAAGAAACAAACCCTGTTTGTTCTCTGTGCTTGCAGCAAGCAGAGAAGCTCTTGAAGACACGTACCTGCTTTCTCCACTACTGACGTATATTTTGTACCAGTTGGTGTGTTCCTCGTCTGCAAAGCAAGAGCAAATGTGTTAGGACCTAAATTGCTTGATTTCTATGGAAGAGCTCTGTAGAAGTCTATGCTTTGCTGTTGCTGTGTTGGTTTTCTCAAGACACAAGCCTTGTTGGTTTTCTGAGTTTCCAGTGAGCAGAAAAGCTGCTGCAGACACTTTCTTGCCCCTTTTCCACAAGTGAAGTATATTTTGTACCAGTTGGTGTTTTCCTCGTCTGCAGAGCAAGAGCAAAGGTTTTAGGATCTAAATTGCTTGTTTTCCATGGAAGAGCTATGTAGAACACTATGCTTTGCTGTTGCTGTGTTGGTTTTCTCAAGACACAAGTCCTGTTTGTTCTCTGTGCTTGCAGCAAGCAGAGAAGCTCTTGAAAACACGTACCTGCTTTCTCCAGTACTGACGTATATTTTGTACCAGTTGGTGTATTCCTCGGCTGCAGAGCAAGAGCAAAGGTGTTAGGACCTAAACTGCTTAATTTCCATGGAAGAGCTATGTAGAACACTATGCTTTGCTGTTGCTGTGTTGGTTTTCTCAAGACACAAGCCCTGTTGGTTGTCTGTGTTTGCAGCAAGCAGAGAAGCTGCTGCAGACACTTTCTTGCCCCTTATCCACAAGTGAAGTATATTTTGTACTAGTTGGTGTATTCCTCGTCTGCAGAGCAAGAGCAAAGGTTTTAGGATCTAAATTGCTTGTTTTCCATGGAAGAGCTATTAAGAACACTATGCTTTGCTGTTGCTGTGTTGGTTTTCTCAAGACACAAGCCCTGTTGGTTGTCTGTGTTTGCAGCAAGCAGAGAAGCTGCTGCAGACACTTTCTTGCCCCTTTTCTACAAGTGAAGTATATTTTGTACCAGTTGGTGTGTTCCTCGTCTGCAGAGCAAGAGCAAAGGTTTTAGGATCTAAATTGCTTGTTTTCCATGGAAGAGCTATGTAGAACACTATGCTTTGCTGTTGCTGTGTTGGTTTTCTCAAGACACAAGTCCTGTTGGTTGTCTGTGTTTGCAGCAAGCAGAGAAGCTGCTGCAGACACTTTCTTGCCCCTTTTCCACAAGTGAAGTATATTTTGTACTAGTTGGTGTGTTCTTCGTCTGCAGAGCAAGAGCAAAGGTTTTAGGATCTAAATTGCTTCTTTTCCATGGAAGAGCTATGTAGAACACTATGCTTTGCTGTTGCTGTGTTGGTTTTCTCAAGACACAAGTCCTGTTGGTTGTCTGTGTTTGCAGCAAGCAGAGAAGCTGCTGCAGACACTTTCTTGCCCCTTTTCCACAAGTGAAGTATATTTTGTACCAGTTGGTGTATTCCTCGTCTGCAGAGCAAGATCAAAGGTGTTAGGATCTAAATTGCTTCTTTTCCATGGAAGAGCTATGTAGAACACTATGCTTTGCTGTTGCTGTGTTGGTTTTCTCAAGACACAAGCCCTGTTGGTTGTCTGTGTTTGCAGCAAGCAGAGAAGCTGCTGCAGACACTTTCTTGCCCCTTATCCACAAGTGAAGTATATTTTGTACCAGTTGGTGTATTCCTCGTCTGCAGAGCAAGAGCAAAGGTTTTAGGATCTAAATTGCTTGTTTTCCATGGAAGAGCTATTAAGAACACTATGCTTTGCTGTTGCTGTGTTGGTTTTCTCAAGACACAAGCCCTGTTGGTTGTCTGTGTTTGCAGCAAGCAGAGAAGCTGCTGCAGACACTTTCTTGCCCCTTTTCTACAAGTGAAGTATATTTTGTACCAGTTGGTGTGTTCCTCGTCTGCAGAGCAAGAGCAAAGGTTTTAGGATCTAAATTGCTTGTTTTCCATGGAAGAGCTATGTAGAACACTATGCTTTGCTGTTGCTGTGTTGGTTTTCTCAAGACACAAGTCCTGTTGGTTGTCTGTGTTTGCAGCAAGCAGAGAAGCTGCTGCAGACACTTTCTTGCCCCTTTTCCACAAGTGAAGTATATTTTGTACCAGTTGATGTATTCCTCGTCTGCAGAGCAAGAGCAAAGGTTTTAGGATCTAAATTGCTTGTTTTCCATGGAAGAGCTATGTAGAACACTATGCTTTGCTGTTGCTGTGTTGGTTTTCTCAAGACACAAGTCCGATTTGTTCCCTGTGTTTTCAGCAAGCAGAGAAGCTGCTGCAGACACTTTCTTGCCCCTTTTCCACAAGTGAAGTATATTTTGTACTAGTTGGTGTTTTCCTCGTCTGCAGAGCAAGAGCAAAGGTTTTAGGATCTAAATTGCTTGTTTTCCATGGAAGAGCTATGTAGAACACTATGCTTTGCTGTTGCTGTGTTGGTTTTCTCAAGACACAAGTCCTGTTGGTTGTCTGTGTTTGCAGCAAGCAGAGAAGCTGCTGCAGACACTTTCTTGCCCCTTTTCCACAAGTGAAGTATATTTTGTACCAGTTGGTGTATTCCTCGTCTGCAGAGCAAGATCAAAGGTGTTAGGATCTAAATTGCTTGTTTTCCATGGAAGAGCTATGTAGAACACTATGCTTTGCTGTTGCTGTGTTGGTTTTCTAAAGACACAAGCCCTGTTTGTTCCCTGTGTTTTCAGCAAGCAGAGAAGCTGCTGCAGACACTTTCTTGCCCCTTTTCCACAAGTGAAGTATATTTTGTACTAGTTGGTGTGTTCTTCGTCTGCAGAGCAAGAGCAAAGGTGTTAGGATCTAAATTGCTTGTTTTCCATGGAAGAGCTATGTAGAACACTATGCTTTGCTGTTGCTGTGTTGGTTTTCTCAAGACACAAGTCCTGTTGGTTGTCTGTGTTTGCAGCAAGCAGAGAAGCTGCTGCAGACACTTTCTTGCCCCTTTTTCACAAGTGAAGTATATTTTGTACCAGTTGGTGTGTTCCTCGTCTGCAAAGCAAGAGCAAATGTGTTAGGACCTAAATTGCTTGATTTCCATGGAAGAGCTCTGTAGAACACTATGCTTTGCTGTTGCTGTGTTGGTTTTCTCAAGAAACAAACCCTGTTTGTTTTCTGTACTTGCAGCGAGCAGAGAAGCTCTTGAAGACACGTACCTGCTTTCTCCACTACTGACGTATATTTTGTACCAGTTGGTGTATTCCTCGTCTGGAGAGCAGGAGCAAAGGTTTTAGGACCTAAATTGCTTGATTTCCTTGGAAGAGATATGTAGAACACTGTGCTTTGCTGTTGCTGTGTTGGTTTTCTCAAGACACAAGCCTTGTTAGTTGTATGTGTTTCCAGCGAGCAGAAAAGCTGCTGCAGACACTTTCTTGCCCCTTTTCCACAAGTGAAGTATATTTTGTACCAGTTGGTGTATTCCTCGTCTGCAGAGCAAGAGCAAAGGTTTTAGGATCTAAATTGCTTGTTTTCCATGGAAGAGCTATGTAGAACACTATGGTTTTCGGTTGCTGTGTTTGTTTTCTCAAGACACAAGCCCTGTTTGTTCTCTGTGTTTTCAGCAAGCAGAGAAGCTGCTGCAGACACTTTCTTGCTCCTTTTCCACTAGTGAAGTATATTTTGTACCAGTTGGTGTATTCCTCGTCTGGAGAGCAGGAGCAAAGGTTTTAGGTTCTAAATTGCTTGATTTCCTTGGAAGAGATATGTAGAACACTGTGCTTTGCTGTTGCTGTGTTGGTTTTCTCAAGACACAAACCCTGTTTGTTCCCTGTGTTTTCAGCAAGCAGAGAAGCTGCTGCAGACACTTTCTTGCCCCTTTTCCACAAGTGAAGTATATTTTGTACCAGTTGGTGTATTCCTCGTCTGCAGAGCAAGAGCAAAGGTTTTAGGATCTAAATTGCTTGTTTTCCATGGAAGAGCTATGTAGAACACTATGCTTTGCTGTTGCTGTGTTGGTTTTCTAAAGACACAAACCCTGTTTGTTCCCTGTGTTTTCAGCAAGCAGAGAAGCTGCTGCAGACACTTTCTTGCCCCTTTTCCACAAGTGAAGTATATTTTGTACCAGTTGGTGTGTTCCTCCTCTGCAGAGCAAGAGCAAAGGTTTTAGGATCTAAATTGCTTGTTTTCCATGGAAGAGCTATGTAGAACACTATGCTTTGCTGTTGCTGTGTTGGTTTTCTCAAGACACAAGTCCTGTTGGTTGTCTGTGTTTGCAGCAAGCAGAGAAGCTGCTGCAGACACTTTCTTGCTCCTTTTCCACTAGTGAAGTATATTTTGTACCAGTTGGTGTATTCCTCGTCTGGAGAGCAGGAGCAAAGGTTTTAGGACCTAAATTGCTTGATTTCCTTGGAAGAGCTCTGTAGAACACTGTGCTTTGCTGTTGCTGTGTTGGTTTTCTCAAGACACAAACCCTGTTTGTTCCCTGTGTTTTCAGCAAGCAGAGAAGCTGCTGCAGACACTTTCTTGCCCCTTTTCCACAAGTGAAGTATATTTTGTACCAGTTGGTGTATTCCTCGTCTGCAGAGCAAGAGCAAAGGTTTTAGGATCTAAATTGCTTGTTTTCCATGGAAGAGCTATGTAGAACACTATGGTTTTCGGTTGCTGTGTTTGTTTTCTCAAGACACAAGCCCTGTTTGTTCTCTGTGTTTTCAGCAAGCAGAGAAGCTGCTGCAGACACTTTCTTGCTCCTTTTCCACTAGTGAAGTATATTTTGTACCAGTTGGTGTATTCCTCGTCTGGAGAGCAGGAGCAAAGGTTTTAGGACCTAAATTGCTTGATTTCCTTGGAAGAGATATGTAGA
This sequence comes from Prinia subflava, assembly GCF_021018805.1. Lineage (NCBI taxonomy): Eukaryota > Metazoa > Chordata > Aves > Passeriformes > Cisticolidae > Prinia > Prinia subflava. The sequence continues at coordinate 1,255 of NW_026960977.1, read as the reverse complement.
ACACTGTGCTTTGCTGTTGCTGTGTTGGTTTTCTCAAGACACAAACCCTGTTTGTTCCCTGTGTTTTCAGCAAGCAGAGAAGCTGCTGCAGACACTTTCTTGCCCCTTTTCCACAAGTGAAGTATATTTTGTACCAGTTGGTGTATTCCTCGTCTGCAGAGCAAGAGCAAAGGTTTTAGGATCTAAATTGCTTGTTTTCCATGGAAGAGCTATGTAGAACACTATGCTTTGCTGTTGCTGTGTTGGTTTTCTAAAGACACAAACCCTGTTTGTTCCCTGTGTTTTCAGCAAGCAGAGAAGCTGCTGCAGACACTTTCTTGCCCCTTTTCCACAAGTGAAGTATATTTTGTACCAGTTGGTGTATTCCTTGTCTGCAGAGCAAGAGCAAAGGTTTTAGGATCTAAATTGCTTGTTTTCCATGGAAGAGCTATGTAGAACACTATGCTTTGCTGTTGCTGTGTTGGTTTTCTCAAGACACAAGCCCTGTTGGTTGTCTGTGTTTGCAGCAAGCAGAGAAGCTGCTGCAGACACTTTCTTGCCCCTTTTCTACAAGTGAAGTATATTTTGTACCAGTTGGTGTGTTCCTCGTCTGCAGAGCAAGAGCAAAGGTTTTAGGATCTAAATTGCTTGTTTTCCATGGAAGAGCTATGTAGAACACTATGCTTTGCTGTTGCTGTGTTGGTTTTCTCAAGACACAAGTCCTGTTGGTTGTCTGTGTTTGCAGCAAGCAGAGAAGCTGCTGCAGACACTTTCTTGCTCCTTTTCCACAAGTGAAGTATATTTTGTACCAGATTGTGTATTCCTCGTCTGCAGAGCAAGAGCAAAGGTGTTAGGATCTAAATTGCTTCTTTTCCATGGAAGAGCTATGTAGAACACTATGCTTTGCTGTTGCTGTGTTGGTTTTCTCAAGACACAAGCCCTGTTGGTTGTCTGTGTTTGCAGCAAGCAGAGAAGCTGCTGCAGACACTTTCTTGCCCCTTATCCACAAGTGAAGTATATTTTGTACCAGTTGGTGTATTCCTCGTCTGCAGAGCAAGAGCAAAGGTTTTAGGATCTAAATTGCTTGTTTTCCATGGAAGAGCTATTAAGAACACTATGCTTTGCTGTTGCTGTGTTGGTTTTCTCAAGACACAAGCCCTGTTGGTTGTCTGTGTTTTCAGCAAGCAGAGAAGCTGCTGCAGACACTTTCTTGCCCCTTTTCTACAAGTGAAGTATATTTTGTACCAGTTGGTGTGTTCCTCGTCTGCAGAGCAAG
>NW_026960976.1:0-25266 GCF_021018805.1 Prinia subflava | reverse complement strand
GATGCCTGCCCGGTGACTATGTTCAACGGCCGCGGTATCCTAACCGTGCAAAGGTAGCGCAATCAATTGTCCCATAAATCGGGACCCGTATGAATGGCTAAACGAGGTCTTAACTGTCTCTTACAGGCAATCGGTGAAATTGATCTCCCTGTGCAAAAGCAGGGATAAACCCATAAGACGAGAAGACCCTGTGGAACTTTAAAAACAGCAACCACCCCAAAATACATACACCCCCACCCCGGGCTTACTTATCCATTGGGACGATGGTCTGCATTTTTTCGGTTGGGGCGACCTTGGAGCAAAACAAAACCTCCAAACATGGGACAACACCTCCAGACTAAGAGCCACTACTCAAAGTGCTAATAGCCACCAGATCCAATATAATTGATCAATGGACCAAGCTACCCCAGGGATAACAGCGCAATCTCCTCCGAGAGTCCATATCGACGGGGAGGTTTACGACCTCGATGTTGGATCAGGACATCCTAGTGGTGCACGCCGCTACTAAGGGTTCGTTTGTTCAACGATTAACAGTCCTACGTGATCTGAGTTCAGACCGGAGTAATCCAGGTCGGTTTCTATCTATGAACAACTCTTCCCAGTACGAAAGGATAGGAAAAGTGGGGCCAATACCACAAGCAAGCCCCCGCCTTAAGTAATGAAACCAACTAAATTACGAAAAGCTATCACACCCACCCACGTCCTAGAAAAGGACAAGCTAGCGTGGCAGAGCTCGGCAAATGCAAAAGGCTTAAGTCCTTTAACTCAGAGGTTCAAATCCTCTCCCTAGCTTACCAACCCCCATATGACCAACTACCCACTTCTAACCAGCCTAATCATAGCCACTTCCTATGCCCTCCCCATTCTAATTGCAGTAGCCTTCCTCACACTAGTAGAACGTAAAATCCTAAGTTACATGCAAGGACGAAAGGGCCCAAATGTCGTAGGCCCATTCGGACTACTACAACCCTTGGCAGACGGGGTGAAACTATTCATCAAAGAACCGATCCGCCCATCAACATCTTCCCCAATCCTATTCACCACAACTCCAATACTAGCCCTTCTCCTAGCGATTTCAATTTGAACCCCACTCCCACTACCATTCTCTCTCGCAGACCTCAACCTAGGCCTACTCTTTCTCCTAGCCATATCTAGCCTAGCCGTATACTCTATTCTATGATCAGGATGAGCCTCCAACTCAAAATATGCCCTAATTGGAGCACTACGAGCAGTAGCCCAAACCATCTCGTATGAAGTCACCCTAGCAATTATCCTACTCTCCATCATCCTACTCAGCGGAAATTACAACCTAAGCACTCTCGCAACCACCCAAGAACCCCTGTACCTTATCTTCTCATGCTGGCCACTAGCCATAATATGATACGTATCCACACTAGCCGAGACAAACCGAGCCCCATTTGACCTTACAGAGGGGGAGTCAGAACTAGTCTCTGGCTTCAACGTGGAATATGCAGCAGGACCATTCGCTTTATTCTTCCTAGCCGAATACGCCAACATCATGCTAATAAACACACTAACTACCATCTTATTCTTCAACCCAAGCTTCCTAAACCCTCCGCAAGAACTATTCCCTGTGATTCTAGCCACAAAAGTCCTCCTACTATCTGCTGGTTTCCTATGAGTCCGTGCTTCATATCCGCGCTTCCGATACGACCAGCTAATACACCTTCTATGAAAAAACTTCCTCCCACTCACACTGGCGATATGCTTGTGACACACCAGCATATCAATCTGTTACGCTGGACTTCCCCCCTACCTAAGAACCATAAAAGGAAATGTGCCTGAACGTCCCAAAGGGTCACTATGATAAAGTGAACATAGAGGTATACCAGCCCTCTCATTTCCTAACTTAGAAAAACAGGAATCGAACCTGCACTAAAGGGATCAAAACCCTCCATACTCCCATTATATTACTTTCTAGTAGGGTCAGCTAACAAAGCTATCGGGCCCATACCCCGAAAATGATGGTTTAACCCCTTCCCCTACTAATGAACCCACAAGCAAAATTAATTTTCGCAATCAGCCTGTTTATAGGGACTGCCATCACAATCTCGAGCAACCACTGAATAATAGCCTGGGCCGGCCTTGAAATCAACACCCTAGCAATCCTGCCACTGATCTCAAAATCCCACCATCCACGAGCCATTGAAGCCGCAACCAAGTACTTCCTTACCCAAGCAACTGCCTCCGCACTAGTCTTATTTTCCAGCATAACCAATGCATGGCACACCGGACAATGGGACATCACCCAACTAACCCATCCAATATCGTGCCTCATCCTAACCTCCGCCCTAGCAATAAAACTAGGACTAGTCCCATTTCATTTCTGATTCCCAGAAGTCCTCCAAGGGTCCCCACTTACCACAGGCCTCCTCCTATCAACAATGATAAAATTACCCCCTATCTCACTGCTATTCATAACATCACCCTCACTAAACCCTACTCTGCTAGCCTGCATAGCAATCATATCTGCCGCTCTGGGAGGATGAATAGGACTAAACCAAACACAAATCCGAAAAATCCTAGCCTTCTCCTCCATCTCCCATCTAGGATGGATAACAATCATTATCTCGTACAACCCTAAACTAACCTTACTTAATTTTTACCTCTACACACTAATAACAATAGCAGTATTCCTAACTTTAAACACAATTAAAGTCTCAAAACTATCAACCCTAATAACTGCATGGACAAAGGTACCAGCACTAAACGCCATACTACTACTAACAATACTCTCTATAGCAGGACTGCCCCCATTAACAGGTTTCCTCCCAAAATGACTTATCATCCAAGAGCTAACTAAACAAGACATAATCCCAATAGCAACTTCAATCTCCCTCCTATCACTCCTAAGCCTATTCTTCTATCTTCGCCTAGCATACTGTGCAACAATCACACTACCCCCACACACCACCAACCACATTAAACAATGACATACTAACAAACCAACCAGCACCTTAATTGCCATCCTAATCACCATATCAACTGCACTCCTACCGGTTTCACCACTAATCACCACTATTATTTAAGAAACTTAGGATCACTTAAACCGAAGGCCTTCAAAGCCTTAAACAAGAGTTAAACCCTCTTAGTTTCTGCTAAGATCCGCAGGATGCTACCCCACATCTCCTGAATGCAACCCAGGTACTTTAATTAAGCTAGGACCTTACAACCCAACTAGGTAGATGGGCTTCGATCCCACAACAATATAGTTAACAGCTACATGCCCTAACCAACAGGCTTCTACCTAAGACTTCGGCGCAATCAATACGCATCTGCGAGTTTGCAACCCGCCGTGAATTTCACCACAAAGCCGATAAGAAGAGGAATTGAACCTCTGTAAAAAGGACTACAGCCTAACGCTTATACACTCAGCCATCTTACCTGTGACATTCATTAACCGATGATTATTCTCAACCAACCACAAAGATATCGGTACCCTATACCTAATTTTCGGCGCATGGGCCGGAATAGTGGGCACCTCACTAAGCCTTCTCATCCGAGCAGAACTAGGCCAACCAGGAGCCCTGCTCGGAGACGACCAAATCTACAACGTGATCGTTACAGCACATGCTTTCGTAATAATCTTCTTTATAGTTATACCAATTATGATCGGGGGCTTCGGCAACTGACTAGTCCCCCTAATAATTGGGGCCCCAGACATAGCATTCCCACGAATGAACAACATAAGCTTCTGACTTCTACCACCCTCTTTCCTCCTTCTCCTGGCTTCCTCCACAGTCGAGGCAGGAGCAGGTACGGGCTGAACAGTGTACCCCCCATTAGCCGGCAACTTAGCCCATGCTGGAGCTTCAGTTGACCTAGCCATCTTCTCCCTTCACCTAGCTGGAATCTCATCAATTCTGGGCGCAATCAACTTTATCACCACAGCAATTAACATAAAACCACCAGCCCTCTCCCAATACCAAACCCCCCTATTTGTCTGATCAGTACTTATCACAGCAGTCCTACTGCTTCTCTCCCTCCCTGTACTCGCTGCCGGAATCACTATACTACTAACCGACCGCAACCTAAATACCACTTTCTTTGACCCGGCAGGAGGAGGAGACCCAGTACTTTATCAACACCTATTCTGATTCTTCGGACACCCTGAAGTCTACATCCTCATTCTACCAGGATTCGGAATCATCTCCCACGTCGTAACCTACTACTCAGGAAAAAAAGAACCTTTCGGTTATATAGGAATGGTATGAGCTATACTTTCCATCGGGTTCCTAGGATTTATCGTTTGGGCCCACCATATATTCACAGTAGGCATGGACGTAGACACCCGAGCATACTTCACATCAGCCACTATAATCATCGCCATCCCAACTGGCATTAAAGTATTCAGCTGACTAGCAACACTCCACGGAGGCATTATCAAATGAGACCCACCCATACTATGGGCCCTAGGATTCATCTTCCTATTCACCATCGGGGGCCTAACAGGGATCGTTTTAGCAAACTCTTCACTAGACATTGCTCTGCACGATACCTACTATGTAGTAGCTCACTTCCACTATGTACTATCAATAGGAGCAGTATTCGCAATTCTAGCCGGATTCACACACTGATTCCCACTATTCACCGGGTACACTCTACATTCCACATGAGCCAAAATCCACTTCGGAGTAATATTTGTAGGCGTTAACCTCACCTTCTTCCCACAACACTTCCTTGGCCTAGCTGGCATGCCACGTCGATACTCAGACTACCCAGACGCCTACACACTATGAAACACCATCTCATCAGTAGGTTCCCTAATCTCTATAACAGCCGTAATCATGCTAGTATTCATCATCTGAGAAGCCTTCGCATCCAAACGCAAAGCTTTCCAACCAGAACTTACAAGCACAAATATCGAATGAATCTACGGTTGCCCACCCCCATTCCACACCTTTGAAGAACCAGCCTTTGTCCAAGTACAAGAAAGGAAGGACTCGAACCCTCATATGTTGGTTTCAAGCCAACCGCATAAAACCACTTATGCTTCTTTCTCATAGAGACGCTAGTAAAACGATTACATAGCCTTGTCAAGGCTATATTGCAGGTGAAAACCCTGTGCGCCTCAAAATATGGCCAACCACTCACAACTTAATTTCCAAGACGCCTCATCACCAATTATAGAAGAACTGATACAATTCCACGACCACGCCATAATAGTGGCCCTAGCCATCTGCAGCTTGGTCCTCTATCTACTGACTCTAATACTAACAGGTAAACTCTCATCAAATACAGTTGATGCACAGGCGATCGAACTAGTATGAACAATCCTACCAGCCATAGTACTAATCACCCTAGCCCTGCCATCCCTGCGCATCCTATACATGATGGATGAAGTCAACCAACCAGACCTCACTCTAAAAGCCATTGGACACCAATGGTACTGATCCTACGAGTACACCGACTTCAAAGACCTAACATTCGACTCCTACATAACACCAACATCAGAGCTCCCACTAGGACACTTTCGACTTCTAGAAGTAGACCACCGTGTTATCGTCCCAATAAACTCTACCATCCGAGTTATTGTCACCGCTGACGACGTCCTGCACTCATGAGCTGTACCAAGCCTAGGCGTCAAAACGGATGCAATCCCAGGACGACTAAACCAAACTTCCTTCCTAGCAAACCGACCAGGAGTATTCTACGGACAATGCTCAGAGATCTGCGGAGCAAACCACAGCTTCATACCAATCGTAGTAGAGTCCACACCACTTGACAACTTCGAAAACTGATCTTCTCTACTATCTTCCTAATCATTAAGAAGCTATGAAACAGCGTTAGCCTTTTAAGCTAGAGAAAGAGGGACGCTAACCCTCCTTAATGACATGCCACAACTCAACCCAAATCCATGATTTTTTATCATACTAACCTCATGACTAACATTTTCAATAATCATCCAACCTAAAATCCTATCCATAACATCCCCAAACCCACCACTCAACAAGACCACTACCACCACCCCTACTACCCCATGAACTTGACCATGAACCTAAGTTTCTTCGACCAATTCTCAAGTCCATCCCTACTGGGCATTCCACTAATCCTCATCTCAATCACTTTCCCAGCCCTACTACTACCGTCACAAAACAACCGCTGGGTGACGAGCCGTCTATCCACCCTACAACTATGAGCGGTCAACCTCATCACAAAGCAACTAATAATACCACTGAACAAAAAAGGACACAAATGAGCCCTAATCCTAACCTCATTAATGGTATTCCTCCTACTAATCAACCTTCTAGGCCTATTGCCCTACACATTCACTCCAACCACCCAACTATCCATGAGCCTAGCCCTAGCCTTCCCACTATGACTAGCCACCCTCCTCACAGGGTTACGCAACCAACCTTCAACTACCCTAGGGCACCTGCTACCAGAAGGCACTCCAACACCGCTGATCCCAGCACTGGTCTTAATTGAAACAACAAGCCTTCTAATTCGTCCTATTGCGCTAGGAGTACGACTAACAGCCAACCTCACAGCAGGACACCTTTTAATCCAACTTATTTCTACCGCCACGATCGCCTTACTATCGACCATACCTATGGTCTCCCTACTAACATTCCTAATCCTGCTGCTACTAACCATCCTGGAAGTAGCCGTAGCCATGATCCAGGCCTACGTCTTTGTCCTCCTACTCAGCCTCTACCTCCAAGAAAACATCTAACACAATGGCACACCAAGCACACTCCTACCACATAGTAGATCCAAGCCCATGACCCATCTTCGGAGCAGCCGCCGCCCTACTAACCACGTCCGGCCTAACCATATGATTCCACTACCACTCCCCACAACTACTTGCCATTGGCCTATTATCAACCACCCTAGTCATATTCCAATGATGACGAGACATTGTACGCGAAAGCACATTCCAAGGTCACCACACTCCCACCGTCCAAAAAGGGCTACGATACGGCATAGTCCTGTTCATCACATCAGAAGCTTTCTTCTTCCTAGGCTTCTTCTGAGCCTTCTTCCACTCAAGCCTAGCCCCAACCCCAGAACTAGGAGGACAATGACCACCAGCAGGAATCAAACCCTTGAACCCCATAGAAGTACCGCTACTAAACACTGCCATCCTACTAGCTTCAGGAATCACCGTCACATGAGCCCATCACGCTATCATAGAGGCCCGCCGAAAACAAGCAATCTATGCTCTCACCTTAACTGTCCTCCTAGGATTCTACTTTACCGCACTACAAGCCATAGAATACTACGAAGCTCCCTTCTCCATCGCAGACGGAGTATACGGGTCTACCTTCTTCGTAGCCACTGGATTTCACGGCCTACACGTAATCATTGGCTCCACATTCCTCCTAATCTGCCTCCTACGCCTCATTAAATTCCACTTTACACCAAACCATCACTTTGGTTTCGAAGCAGCAGCCTGATACTGACACTTTGTAGACGTCGTATGACTATTCCTATATATCTCTATTTACTGATGAGGATCCTGCTCTTCTAGTATACTAATTACAATCGACTTCCAATCCTTAAAATCTGGTTCAAACCCAGAGAAGAGCAATAAACATAATCACATTTATAATCACCCTATCCATAACCCTAAGCATCGCCCTAACCATACTAAACCTATGACTGGCCCAAACGAACCCAGACTCAGAAAAACTATCCCCATACGAATGCGGCTTTGACCCATTAGGATCCGCTCGACTACCATTCTCCATTCGATTCTTCCTAGTAGCAATCCTATTCCTACTGTTCGACCTAGAAATTGCCCTACTCCTACCTCTTCCATGAGCCACCCAACTCCAAGCCCCAACCACTACACTAACATGAGCCTCAGTCCTTATCCTACTCCTCACCCTAGGTCTAGTGTACGAATGAACCCAAGGAGGGCTAGAATGGGCCGAATAACAGAAAGTTAGTCTAACCAAGACAGTTGATTTCGACTCAACAGATTATAGCCACAACCCTATAACTTTCTTAATGACCCTCCTACACCTAAGCTTCTACTCAGCCTTCTCCCTAAGCGCCTTAGGCCTAGCCTTCCACCGAACCCACCTAATCTCAGCCTTACTATGCTTAGAGGGCATGATATTGTCTATATATGTAGCCCTGTCAATATGACCCATCCAAACACAAATAACATCCGCCACCATACTACCAATACTTATACTAACATTCTCAGCCTGCGAAGCAGGAACGGGGCTCGCCCTACTAGTAGCCTCAACACGCACCCACGGTTCAGACCACCTCCACAACTTTAACCTCCTAAAATGCTAAAAATCATCATACCAACTATTATACTCCTTCCCATGACCATATCCTCACCCAGCAAGTACCTTTGGGCTAATACCACAACACACAGCATATTAATTGCCGCCATTAGCCTACAGCTATTCACCCCAACATACTACCCAAACAAAAACCTATCTCACTGGACTGCTATCGACCAAATCTCTTCACCACTACTAGTCCTATCATGTTGACTCCTGCCTCTGATGCTAATGGCAAGTCAAAACCATCTAGAACAAGAACCAACCAACCGCAAACGAATCTTCATCACAACAATCATTCTAGCTCAACTATTCATCCTATCAGCCTTCTCAGCCTCGGAACTCATACTATTCTACATTGCTTTTGAAGCAACCCTAATCCCCACATTAATCCTCATCACCCGATGAGGAAACCAACCAGAACGACTTAAAGCCGGAATCTACCTACTGTTCTACACGCTTGCCAGCTCACTCCCCCTACTAATCGCCATCCTGCACCTACACAACCAAACTGGCACATTATACTTCCCAATACTTAAACTATCCCACCCAACCATCACACACTCCTGAACGGGCCTAGCAGCCAGCTTAGCCCTTCTCGTAGCATTCATGGTCAAAGCTCCACTATACGGACTACACCTATGACTGCCTAAAGCTCATGTAGAGGCCCCAATTGCCGGCTCAATGCTTCTCGCAGCCCTGCTCTTAAAACTGGGAGGCTACGGCATCATACGAGTCACTATCCTAGTAAACCCATCCCTAAACAACCTGCACTACCCATTCATCACCCTCTCTCTATGGGGAGCGCTCATAACTAGTGCCATCTGCCTACGACAAATCGACCTAAAGTCACTAATCGCTTACTCATCAGTAAGCCACATAGGCCTTGTCATCGCCGCAACTATAATCCAAACCCAATGAGCATTCTCAGGAGCAATGATCCTAATAATTTCACACGGACTAACCTCATCCATACTATTCTGCCTAGCCAACACAAACTACGAACGCACCCACAGCCGAATTCTACTACTAACACGAGGCATCCAGCCCCTACTCCCATTAATAGCCATCTGATGACTTTTAGCCAACCTAACAAACATGGCACTACCCCCCACAACTAACCTTATAGCAGAACTAACCATTGTAATCGCCCTGTTCAACTGATCCTCCCTAACAATCATCCTAACAGGCATTGCAATCCTCCTAACTGCCTCATACACCCTATACATACTAACAATGACACAACGAGGAGCACTCCCATCCCACATCACATCAATCCAAAACTCCTCCACACGAGAGCATCTTCTTATAGCCCTACACATAATCCCAATAGCCCTCCTCATCTTAAAGCCAGAGCTAATCTCCGGCATCCCAGTATGCAAGTATAGTTTCAACCCAAACATTAGACCGTGACTCTAAAGATAGAAGTTAAAACCTTCTTACCTGCCGAGGGGAGGTTTAACCAACAAGAACTGCTAATTCTTGCATCTGAGTCTAAAACCTCAGCCCCCTTACTTTCAAAGGATAATAGCAATCCAATGGTCTTAGGAACCACGTATCTTGGTGCAAATCCAAGTGAAAGTAATGGACCTACCACTAACCCTAAACACATTCACACTATTAACCCTAACAACCCTAACTACTCCAATCATTTTCCCACTATTATCAGACAGCCTCAAAAACACTCCCAACACCATCACACAAACAGTCAAAGCCTCATTTCTAATCAGCTTAGTCCCAATAACAATCCACATCCACTCAGGTATGGAAGGCCTGGTCTCCTCATGAGAATGAAAATTCATCATAAACTTCAAAATCCCAATCAGCCTTAAACTAGACTTTTACTCCCTTACATTCTTCCCAATTGCCCTATTCGTGTCATGGTCAATCCTGCAATTCGCAACATGATACATGGCCTCAGACCCACACATCACAAAATTCTTCACCTTCCTCCTACTGTTCCTAATTACCATGCTAATCCTAATCATCGCCAATAACCTATTTGTCCTGTTCATTGGATGAGAAGGAGTAGGGATCATATCCTTCCTCCTGATCAGCTGATGACACGGACGAGCAGAAGCCAACACCGCCGCCCTACAAGCAGTGCTTTACAACCGAATCGGAGACATTGGCCTCATCCTTTGCATAGCATGACTAGCCTATACCATAAACACCTGAGAACTCCAACAATTCCCCTCCACTTCACAGACCCCAACCTTACCCCTCCTAGGGCTGATCCTGGCAGCAACAGGCAAATCCGCTCAATTTGGATTACACCCATGACTCCCATCCGCAATAGAAGGCCCAACCCCAGTCTCAGCCTTACTACACTCAAGCACTATAGTAGTGGCCGGAATCTTCCTACTAATCCGAACCCACCCACTATTCCACAACAACCAAACAGCCCTCTCTCTCTGCCTTTGCCTGGGAGCCCTCTCCACCCTATTTGCAGCCACATGTGCCCTCACACAGAACGACATCAAAAAAATTATCGCCTTCTCCACCTCAAGTCAGCTAGGCCTAATAATAGTCACTATTGGATTAAACCTTCCACAACTAGCCTTCCTACACATCTCAACCCACGCATTCTTCAAGGCCATGCTATTCCTCTGCTCAGGCTCCATCATCCACAGCCTCAACGGAGAACAAGACATCCGAAAAATAGGAGGCCTCCAAAAAATGCTCCCAACAACCACCTCATGTCTCACTATCGGTAACCTAGCACTAATAGGAACCCCATTCCTAGCAGGATTTTACTCAAAGGACCAAATCATCGAAAACCTAAACACCTCATACCTAAACTCATGAGCCCTGCTCCTAACCCTGCTAGCCACATCATTCACCGCGGTCTATACAATCCGCATGACCGTTCTAGTCCAAAGCGGCTTCACCCGAATCCCTCCCCTAACCTCAATAAACGAAAACAACCCTGCAGTAATCCGCCCAATCACCCGACTAGCACTAGGAAGCATCACAGCTGGTTTAATCATTACCTCATACATCCTACCAACAAAAACACCACCCACAACCATACCCACATCAATCAAAATAACGGCCCTAGTAGTAACAGCCCTAGGAATCGCCCTAGCACTCGAACTATCAAAAATAGCCCAAACCCTAATCCTGACCAAACAAAACCCATTCTACAACTTCTCAATCTCCCTAGGCTATTTCAACCTACTAACCCACCGATCAAGCGTAACAAACCTATTATCAGGAGGACAAAACATCGCCTCACACCTCATAGACCTTTCCTGATACAAGCTATTAGGCCCAGAAGGCCTAGCCAATATGCAGTCAACAACATCCAAAACCGCTACCACATTCCACCAAGGCCTAATCAAAGCCTACCTAGGGTCCTTTGCCCTATCCATCCTAATCATCATTATTTCCACATACAGAAAACTTAATGGCCCCAAATCTTCGTAAAAACCACCCCCTACTAAAAGTCATCAACGACGCCCTAATTGACCTACCAACACCATCAAATATCTCATCATGATGAAACTTTGGATCCCTACTGGGTGTTTGCCTAGCCACACAAATCGTCACAGGACTACTGCTAGCCATACACTACACAGCAGACACCTCCCTAGCCTTCTCCTCCGTCACCCACATATGCCGAGACGTCCAATTCGGCTGACTAATCCGAAACCTCCACGCAAACGGAGCTTCATTCTTCTTCATCTGCATCTACCTTCACATCGGCCGAGGCTTCTACTACGGCTCATACTTAAACAAAGAAACCTGAAACGTAGGGGTCATCCTCCTACTCACCCTCATAGCAACAGCCTTCGTAGGATACGTCCTGCCATGAGGACAAATATCATTCTGAGGAGCCACAGTCATCACGAACCTATTCTCAGCCATCCCCTACATCGGACAAACACTAGTTGAATGAGCATGAGGCGGATTCTCAGTAGACAACCCCACACTCACTCGATTCTTCGCTATCCACTTCCTACTACCATTCGTCATTGTAGGATTAACACTAGTCCACCTCACCCTCCTACACGAAACCGGATCAAACAATCCACTAGGTATCCCATCAGACTGCGACAAAATCCCATTCCACCCCTACTACTCCACAAAAGACATCGTAGGGTTCGCACTAATATTTATCCCCCTCGCCAGCCTAGCTCTATTCTTACCCAACCTGCTAGGAGACCCAGAAAACTTCACACCAGCCAACCCACTAGCCACACCCCCTCACATCAAACCCGAATGATACTTCCTATTCGCCTACGCCATCCTACGATCCATCCCAAACAAACTAGGAGGAGTCCTGGCCCTAGCCGCCTCCGTCCTAGTACTATTTCTCATGCCCCTCCTGCACACATCCAAACTACGTTCAATAACATTCCGCCCACTGTCACAAATTCTGTTTTGAACACTAGTAGCAAACCTTCTAGTACTAACCTGAGTAGGCAGCCAGCCAGTTGAACACCCATTCATCATCATTGGCCAACTAGCCTCATTTACCTACTTCACTATCATTCTAGTCCTCTTCCCAATTGTTTCCATCGTAGAAAACAAAATACTCAAACTCTAATACTCTAATAGTTTATTAAAACATTGGTCTTGTAAGCCAAAGATTGAAGACTCAACCTCTTCTTAGAGTTTCCCCCCCCCCCCTCCAAAAATTTTCGGCCGCGCCGGAAAGAATTAAAGAAAAGGGCCCCTCCAAAAATTTTCGGCCGCGCCGGAAAGAATTAAAGAAAAGGGCCCCTCCAAAAATTTTCGGCCGCGCCGGAAAGAATTAAAGAAAAGGGCCCCTCCAAAAATTTTCGGCCGCGCCGGAAAGAATTAAAGAAAAGGGCCCCTCCAAAAATTTTCGGCCGCGCCGGAAAGAATTAAAGAAAAGGGCCCCTCCAAAAATTTTCGGCCGCGCCGGAAAGAATTAAAGAAAAGGGCCCCTCCAAAAATTTTCGGCCGCGCCGGAAAAAAATTAAAGAAAAGGCCCCCCCCCCCCTTACCCCCCCCGCGGCTTTTTCATATTACTTAAGGTATGTATTGCGCCACATTAATTTATTATCCCCATCAGGCACTACATTAATGTAGGATATTCCACCCAAAGACCAACCTCACCTCCAACCCCCGCCCAACATTTTCTCCAAATAGATAATGTGCGAGCAGTCACACCACCCCCCCATTTTTGCTTCAGGTACCATCACACCCAGCTAACCCGACCAACATCACACTACAAGCGTCACCCGAGATCGACAGTCTCTACAACGTACCTAACAACCAGCCCCGGATACGAGGGAATGTCCCAGCGCACCTTTGAATTCACGAGGTCATACAATTCGCCCACCTCCTAAAGCAAGCCTCTCGACCAACAGCTTTCAAGCGCTCACAAGCCAGAGAACCTGGTTATCTATTAACCGTGCTCCTCACGAGAACCGAGCTACTCAACGTCAGTTATACCCACGTCCCTTGTCTTGAGCCCATACTTTCCCTCTTACCCTCGAGGCCCTACTTGCTCTTTTGCGCCACCCGTGGTAACTTCAGGACCATAAACTGCCTCGCCCTCTCTACTTGCTCTTCACAGATACAAGTGCTGGGGATGGACGCTCCTCATTTCCTCTCGTTATCGCGACATTTCCTTTCTCTTTCTCTTCTCTTCTTCTGGGGGCGTCTTCAATATGCCCTTCCAGTGCGTAGCAGGAGATATCTTCCTCTTGACGTGAGCATCACATTACCGGCGAGCTACCTGCCGACCACCTGTAAGCCCATAGTGTCATGGTTGAAGGATAAGGTCGTCGCAAACTTGACACTGATGCACTTTAGCCTCATTCATGAAACCCGCGCTTTTTACCTCTTAAGCCATTGAATAATGCAATGGTCACCGGACATAACTATTTTATTCTCACTTTGCTGAGACTTATACCTAAACCCATCATTTCACCCCCAAAATTTATTCACTTCATTTTTTATCGTGTAATTTTCATCAAAACAAACAAATAATTAACTATATATCCCTATATTATTCATGCAACCAAATTACACACACCCCCCCACAACCTCAGAAAGAAAGGAATTAAACCTCCATCACCAACTCCCAAAGCTGGCATTTTAGACTAAACTACTTTCTGACACAACCCTAGACAGCCCGAATAGCCCCCCGAGACAACCCCCGCACAAGCTCTAGAACCACAAACAAAGTTAACAACAACCCCCATCCACCCACCAAGAACAACCCAACCCCACACGAATAAAACATAGCCACCCCACTAAAATCCAACCGTCCTACCAATAAACCACCACTATCAACCGTCCCCCCATCAACTAAAACCACAGAAGTACCTAGCACAACAGCACCAGCTCCAACAACTAACCCAATCCCCAATCCATACCCAACAACCCCCCAATCTACCCAAGCCTCAGGATAAGGATCCGCCGCCAATGAAACCGAATAAACAAACACCACCAACATCCCCCCCAAATACACTATAACAAGCACCAAAGACATGAAAGAAGCACCCAAACTAACCAACCAACCACAGCCAGCAATAGACGCCACGACCAACCCAACCACTCCATAATAAGGGGATGGATTAGAAGCAACCGCCAGCCCACCCAGAACAAAACAAAGCCCTATAAACAGAACAAACTTCATCATAATTCCCGCCCAGCCTCTACCTGGGATCTGCAGCCTGAAAAACTGCCGTTATCCTTTAACTACAGGAACTACTCCATTCAACATCACCACCAACATCACTTTTTATACTTCATTTTCACCATACCAACTATTCCCCCCCCCCCCCTTACCCCCCCCGCGGCTTTTTCATATTACTTAAGGTATGTATTGCGCCACATTAATTTATTATCCCCATCAGGCACTACATTAATGTAGGATATTCCACCCAAAGACCAACCTCACCTCCAACCCCCGCCCAACATTTTCTCCAAATAGATAATGTGCGAGCAGTCACACCACCCCCCCATTTTTGCTTCAGGTACCATCACACCCAGCTAACCCGACCAACATCACACTACAAGCGTCACCCGAGATCGACAGTCTCTACAACGTACCTAACAACCAGCCCCGGATACGAGGGAATGTCCCAGCGCACCTTTGAATTCACGAGGTCATACAATTCGCCCACCTCCTAAAGCAAGCCTCTCGACCAACAGCTTTCAAGCGCTCACAAGCCAGAGAACCTGGTTATCTATTAACCGTGCTCCTCACGAGAACCGAGCTACTCAACGTCAGTTATACCCACGTCCCTTGTCTTGAGCCCATACTTTCCCTCTTACCCTCGAGGCCCTACTTGCTCTTTTGCGCCACCCGTGGTAACTTCAGGACCATAAACTGCCTCGCCCTCTCTACTTGCTCTTCACAGATACAAGTGCTGGGGATGGACGCTCCTCATTTCCTCTCGTTATCGCGACATTTCCTTTCTCTTTCTCTTCTCTTCTTCTGGGGGCGTCTTCAATATGCCCTTCCAGTGCGTAGCAGGAGATATCTTCCTCTTGACGTGAGCATCACATTACCGGCGAGCTACCTGCCGACCACCTGTAAGCCCATAGTGTCATGGTTGAAGGATAAGGTCGTCGCAAACTTGACACTGATGCACTTTAGCCTCATTCATGAAACCCGCGCTTTTTACCTCTTAAGCCATTGAATAATGCAATGGTCACCGGACATAACTATTTTATTCTCACTTTGCTGAGACTTATACCTAAACCCATCATTTCACCCCCAAAATTTATTCACTTCATTTTTTATCGTGTAATTTTCATCAAAACAAACAAATAATTAACTATATATCCCTATATTATTCATGCAACCAAATTACACACCCCCCCACAACCTCAGAAAGAAAGGAATTAAACCTCCATCACCAACTCCCAAAGCTGGCATTTTAGACTAAACTACTTTCTGACACAACCCTAGACAGCCCGAATAGCCCCCCGAGACAACCCCCGCACAAGCTCTAGAACCACAAACAAAGTTAACAACAACCCCCATCCACCCACCAAGAACAACCCAACCCCACACGAATAAAACATAGCCACCCCACTAAAATCCAACCGTCCTACCAATAAACCACCACTATCAACCGTCCCCCCATCAACTAAAACCACAGAAGTACCTAGCACAACAGCACCAGCTCCAACAACTAACCCAATCCCCAATCCATACCCAACAACCCCCCAATCTACCCAAGCCTCAGGATAAGGATCCGCCGCCAATGAAACCGAATAAACAAACACCACCAACATCCCCCCCAAATACACTATAACAAGCACCAAAGACATGAAAGAAGCACCCAAACTAACCAACCAACCACAGCCAGCAATAGACGCCACGACCAACCCAACCACTCCATAATAAGGGGATGGATTAGAAGCAACCGCCAGCCCACCCAGAACAAAACAAAGCCCTATAAACAGAACAAACTTCATCATAATTCCCGCCCAGCCTCTACCTGGGATCTGCAGCCTGAAAAACTGCCGTTATCCTTTAACTACAGGAACTACTCCATTCAACATCACCACCAACATCACTTTTTATACTTCATTTTCACCATACCAACTATTCCCCCCCCCCCCTTACCCCCCCCGCGGCTTTTTCATATTACTTAAGGTATGTATTGCGCCACATTAATTTATTATCCCCATCAGGCACTACATTAATGTAGGATATTCCACCCAAAGACCAACCTCACCTCCAACCCCCGCCCAACATTTTCTCCAAATAGATAATGTGCGAGCAGTCACACCACCCCCCCATTTTTGCTTCAGGTACCATCACACCCAGCTAACCCGACCAACATCACACTACAAGCGTCACCCGAGATCGACAGTCTCTACAACGTACCTAACAACCAGCCCCGGATACGAGGGAATGTCCCAGCGCACCTTTGAATTCACGAGGTCATACAATTCGCCCACCTCCTAAAGCAAGCCTCTCGACCAACAGCTTTCAAGCGCTCACAAGCCAGAGAACCTGGTTATCTATTAACCGTGCTCCTCACGAGAACCGAGCTACTCAACGTCAGTTATACCCACGTCCCTTGTCTTGAGCCCATACTTTCCCTCTTACCCTCGAGGCCCTACTTGCTCTTTTGCGCCACCCGTGGTAACTTCAGGACCATAAACTGCCTCGCCCTCTCTACTTGCTCTTCACAGATACAAGTGCTGGGGATGGACGCTCCTCATTTCCTCTCGTTATCGCGACATTTCCTTTCTCTTTCTCTTCTCTTCTTCTGGGGGCGTCTTCAATATGCCCTTCCAGTGCGTAGCAGGAGATATCTTCCTCTTGACGTGAGCATCACATTACCGGCGAGCTACCTGCCGACCACCTGTAAGCCCATAGTGTCATGGTTGAAGGATAAGGTCGTCGCAAACTTGACACTGATGCACTTTAGCCTCATTCATGAAACCCGCGCTTTTTACCTCTTAAGCCATTGAATAATGCAATGGTCACCGGACATAACTATTTTATTCTCACTTTGCTGAGACTTATACCTAAACCCATCATTTCACCCCCAAAATTTATTCACTTCATTTTTTATCGTGTAATTTTCATCAAAACAAACAAATAATTAACTATATATCCCTATATTATTCATGCAACCAAATTACACACCCACCACTACGACACTTAACCCAAACTTACCTGCCTTTTTTTGGACAAAAAACCAAACAAAAACAACACATCACCACTCACCAAACCAAACCCACCTAAGTCTTTGTAGCTTACAAAAAGCATGACACTGAAGATGTCAAGACGGCAGCCACACGCACCCAAAGACAAAAGACTTAGTCCTAACCTTACTGTTGGTTGTTGCTAAATATATACATGCAAGTATCCGCGCTCCAGTGTAGATGCCCTGGGTACCCTAAATTTAGGTCGACAGGAGCGGGTATCAGGCACACCCATCACCGTAGCCCAAAACGCCTTGCAATTGCCACACCCCCACGGGTATTCAGCAGTAATTAATATTAAGCAATGAGTGCAAACTTGACTTAGTTATAGCAAGCTAAGGGTCGGTAAATCCTGTGCCAGCCACCGCGGTCATACAGGAGACCCAAATCAACATTACTTAACGGCGTAAAGAGTGGTCACATGTTATCCAAGTAGCTAAGATTAAAAGGCAGCTGAGCCGTAGAAAGCCAAAGATGCCCATAAGGCCCCTACTTAAAGAAGATCTTAGAACAACGATTTATTGAAGCCCACGAAAGCCAGGGCCCAAACTGGGATTAGATACCCCACTATGCCTGGCCCTAAATCTTGATGCTCGATCTTACCGGAGCATCCGCCCGAGAACTACGAGCACAAACGCTTAAAACTCTAAGGACTTGGCGGTGCCCCAAACCCACCTAGAGGAGCCTGTTCTATAATCGATGATCCACGATACACCTTACCATTCCTTGCAACAGTTCAGCCTATATACCGCCGTCGCCAGCCCACCCACCCTGAAGGACCAACAGTGGACGCAATAGCCCTACAACGCTAATACGACAGGTCAAGGTATAGCCTATGGAATGGGAGCAATGGGCTACATTTTCTAGACTAGAACATACGGCAAAGGGACATGAAACTATCCCTGGAAGGCGGATTTAGCAGTAAAGAGAGACAATCGAGCCCTCTTTAAGCCGGCTCTGGGACACGTACATACCGCCCGTCACCCTCCTCAAAAGCGACCCCCCCCCCCCATAAATTAATAAGTTGATCAGCCAAAGAGGAGGTAAGTCGTAACAAGGTAAGTGTACCGGAAGGTGCACTTAGAACACCAAGACGTAGCCTTAAATTAAAGCACTCAGCTTACACCTGAGAGATATCTGCTAACATCAGATCGTCTTGAATGCCAAACTCTAGCCCAACCTACATGACCCGGAATAACAAAGCTACTTCCAACACCCAACTAAAGCATTTATTAGTCCCAGTATAGGCGATAGAAAAGACACCATTGGAGCGATAGAGACCACGTACCGTAAGGGAAAGATGAAATAGCAATGAAAACTAAGCTAAAAACAGCAAAGATCAACCCTTGTACCTTTTGCATCATGGTCTAGCAAGAAAAACCAAGCAAAATGAATTTAAGTTTGCCACCCCGAAACCCAAGCGAGCTACTTGCGAGCAGCTATTATGAGCGAACCCGTCTCTGTTGCAAAAGAGTGGGATGACTTGCTAGTAGAGGTGAAAAGCCAATCGAGCTGGGTGATAGCTGGTTGCCTGTGAAATGAATCTTAGTTCACTCTTAATTCTTCTCCAAGGAACCTACAAACCCCAATGAAGCGAATTAAGGGCTATTTAAAGGAGGTACAGCTCCTTTAAAAAAGAATACAATCTCCACGAGCGGATAAACAACAAACCTGCAAAACCTACTGTGGGCCTTTAAGCAGCCATCAACAAAGAGTGCGTTAAAGCTCTGCACCTTAAAAATATAAAAACCACGTGACTCCCTCCCCACTAACGGGCTAACCTATAGAACAATAGGAGAATTAATGCTAGAATGAGTAACCAGGGTCCTCCCTCTTAGACGCAAGCTTACATCAGTACATTATTAACAAGCCACCAATATACGACAAATCAAACAAGCAGAGTATTAAACACTTTGTTAACCCGACATAGGAGCGTCCATTAAGAAAGATTAAAACCTGTAAAAGGAACTAGGCAAACCCGTCAAGGCCCGACTGTTTACCAAAAACATAGCCTTCAGCCAACCCACAGACAAGTATTGAAGGTGATGCCTGCCCGGTGACTATGTTCAACGGCCGCGGTATCCTAACCGTGCAAAGGTAGCGCAATCAATTGTCCCATAAATCGGGACCCGTATGAATGGCTAAACGAGGTCTTAACTGTCTCTTACAGGCAATCGGTGAAATTGATCTCCCTGTGCAAAAGCAGGGATAAACCCATAAGACGAGAAGACCCTGTGGAACTTTAAAAACAGCAACCACCCCAAAATACATACACCCCCACCCCGGGCTTACTTATCCATTGGGACGATGGTCTGCATTTTTTCGGTTGGGGCGACCTTGGAGCAAAACAAAACCTCCAAACATGGGACAACACCTCCAGACTAAGAGCCACTACTCAAAGTGCTAATAGCCACCAGATCCAATATAATTGATCAATGGACCAAGCTACCCCAGGGATAACAGCGCAATCTCCTCCGAGAGTCCATATCGACGGGGAGGTTTACGACCTCGATGTTGGATCAGGACATCCTAGTGGTGCAGCCGCTACTAAGGGTTCGTTTGTTCAACGATTAACAGTCCTACGTGATCTGAGTTCAGACCGGAGTAATCCAGGTCGGTTTCTATCTATGAACAACTCTTCCCAGTACGAAAGGATAGGAAAAGTGGGGCCAATACCACAAGCAAGCCCCCGCCTTAAGTAATGAAACCAACTAAATTACGAAAAGCTATCACACCCACCCACGTCCTAGAAAAGGACAAGCTAGCGTGGCAGAGCTCGGCAAATGCAAAAGGCTTAAGTCCTTTAACTCAGAGGTTCAAATCCTCTCCCTAGCTTACCAACCCCCATATGACCAACTACCCACTTCTAACCAGCCTAATCATAGCCACTTCCTATGCCCTCCCCATTCTAATTGCAGTAGCCTTCCTCACACTAGTAGAACGTAAAATCCTAAGTTACATGCAAGGACGAAAGGGCCCAAATGTCGTAGGCCCATTCGGACTACTACAACCCTTGGCAGACGGGGTGAAACTATTCATCAAAGAACCGATCCGCCCATCAACATCTTCCCCAATCCTATTCACCACAACTCCAATACTAGCCCTTCTCCTAGCGATTTCAATTTGAACCCCACTCCCACTACCATTCTCTCTCGCAGACCTCAACCTAGGCCTACTCTTTCTCCTAGCCATATCTAGCCTAGCCGTATACTCTATTCTATGATCAGGATGAGCCTCCAACTCAAAATATGCCCTAATTGGAGCACTACGAGCAGTAGCCCAAACCATCTCGTATGAAGTCACCCTAGCAATTATCCTACTCTCCATCATCCTACTCAGCGGAAATTACAACCTAAGCACTCTCGCAACCACCCAAGAACCCCTGTACCTTATCTTCTCATGCTGGCCACTAGCCATAATATGATACGTATCCACACTAGCCGAGACAAACCGAGCCCCATTTGACCTTACAGAGGGGGAGTCAGAACTAGTCTCTGGCTTCAACGTGGAATATGCAGCAGGACCATTCGCTTTATTCTTCCTAGCCGAATACGCCAACATCATGCTAATAAACACACTAACTACCATCTTATTCTTCAACCCAAGCTTCCTAAACCCTCCGCAAGAACTATTCCCTGTGATTCTAGCCACAAAAGTCCTCCTACTATCTGCTGGTTTCCTATGAGTCCGTGCTTCATATCCGCGCTTCCGATACGACCAGCTAATACACCTTCTATGAAAAAACTTCCTCCCACTCACACTGGCGATATGCTTGTGACACACCAGCATATCAATCTGTTACGCTGGACTTCCCCCCTACCTAAGAACCATAAAAGGAAATGTGCCTGAACGTCCCAAAGGGTCACTATGATAAAGTGAACATAGAGGTATACCAGCCCTCTCATTTCCTAACTTAGAAAAACAGGAATCGAACCTGCACTAAAGGGATCAAAACCCTCCATACTCCCATTATATTACTTTCTAGTAGGGTCAGCTAACAAAGCTATCGGGCCCATACCCCGAAAATGATGGTTTAACCCCTTCCCCTACTAATGAACCCACAAGCAAAATTAATTTTCGCAATCAGCCTGTTTATAGGGACTGCCATCACAATCTCGAGCAACCACTGAATAATAGCCTGGGCCGGCCTTGAAATCAACACCCTAGCAATCCTGCCACTGATCTCAAAATCCCACCATCCACGAGCCATTGAAGCCGCAACCAAGTACTTCCTTACCCAAGCAACTGCCTCCGCACTAGTCTTATTTTCCAGCATAACCAATGCATGGCACACCGGACAATGGGACATCACCCAACTAACCCATCCAATATCGTGCCTCATCCTAACCTCCGCCCTAGCAATAAAACTAGGACTAGTCCCATTTCATTTCTGATTCCCAGAAGTCCTCCAAGGGTCCCCACTTACCACAGGCCTCCTCCTATCAACAATGATAAAATTACCCCCTATCTCACTGCTATTCATAACATCACCCTCACTAAACCCTACTCTGCTAGCCTGCATAGCAATCATATCTGCCGCTCTGGGAGGATGAATAGGACTAAACCAAACACAAATCCGAAAAATCCTAGCCTTCTCCTCCATCTCCCATCTAGGATGGATAACAATCATTATCTCGTACAACCCTAAACTAACCTTACTTAATTTTTACCTCTACACACTAATAACAATAGCAGTATTCCTAACTTTAAACACAATTAAAGTCTCAAAACTATCAACCCTAATAACTGCATGGACAAAGGTACCAGCACTAAACGCCATACTACTACTAACAATACTCTCTATAGCAGGACTGCCCCCATTAACAGGTTTCCTCCCAAAATGACTTATCATCCAAGAGCTAACTAAACAAGACATAATCCCAATAGCAACTTCAATCTCCCTCCTATCACTCCTAAGCCTATTCTTCTATCTTCGCCTAGCATACTGTGCAACAATCACACTACCCCCACACACCACCAACCACATTAAACAATGACATACTAACAAACCAACCAGCACCTTAATTGCCATCCTAATCACCATATCAACTGCACTCCTACCGGTTTCACCACTAATCACCACTATTATTTAAGAAACTTAGGATCACTTAAACCGAAGGCCTTCAAAGCCTTAAACAAGAGTTAAACCCTCTTAGTTTCTGCTAAGATCCGCAGGATGCTACCCCACATCTCCTGAATGCAACCCAGGTACTTTAATTAAGCTAGGACCTTACAACCCAACTAGGTAGATGGGCTTCGATCCCACAACAATATAGTTAACAGCTACATGCCCTAACCAACAGGCTTCTACCTAAGACTTCGGCGCAATCAATACGCATCTGCGAGTTTGCAACCCGCCGTGAATTTCACCACAAAGCCGATAAGAAGAGGAATTGAACCTCTGTAAAAAGGACTACAGCCTAACGCTTATACACTCAGCCATCTTACCTGTGACATTCATTAACCGATGATTATTCTCAACCAACCACAAAGATATCGGTACCCTATACCTAATTTTCGGCGCATGGGCCGGAATAGTGGGCACCTCACTAAGCCTTCTCATCCGAGCAGAACTAGGCCAACCAGGAGCCCTGCTCGGAGACGACCAAATCTACAACGTGATCGTTACAGCACATGCTTTCGTAATAATCTTCTTTATAGTTATACCAATTATGATCGGGGGCTTCGGCAACTGACTAGTCCCCCTAATAATTGGGGCCCCAGACATAGCATTCCCACGAATGAACAACATAAGCTTCTGACTTCTACCACCCTCTTTCCTCCTTCTCCTGGCTTCCTCCACAGTCGAGGCAGGAGCAGGTACGGGCTGAACAGTGTACCCCCCATTAGCCGGCAACTTAGCCCATGCTGGAGCTTCAGTTGACCTAGCCATCTTCTCCCTTCACCTAGCTGGAATCTCATCAATTCTGGGCGCAATCAACTTTATCACCACAGCAATTAACATAAAACCACCAGCCCTCTCCCAATACCAAACCCCCCTATTTGTCTGATCAGTACTTATCACAGCAGTCCTACTGCTTCTCTCCCTCCCTGTACTCGCTGCCGGAATCACTATACTACTAACCGACCGCAACCTAAATACCACTTTCTTTGACCCGGCAGGAGGAGGAGACCCAGTACTTTATCAACACCTATTCTGATTCTTCGGACACCCTGAAGTCTACATCCTCATTCTACCAGGATTCGGAATCATCTCCCACGTCGTAACCTACTACTCAGGAAAAAAAGAACCTTTCGGTTATATAGGAATGGTATGAGCTATACTTTCCATCGGGTTCCTAGGATTTATCGTTTGGGCCCACCATATATTCACAGTAGGCATGGACGTAGACACCCGAGCATACTTCACATCAGCCACTATAATCATCGCCATCCCAACTGGCATTAAAGTATTCAGCTGACTAGCAACACTCCACGGAGGCATTATCAAATGAGACCCACCCATACTATGGGCCCTAGGATTCATCTTCCTATTCACCATCGGGGGCCTAACAGGGATCGTTTTAGCAAACTCTTCACTAGACATTGCTCTGCACGATACCTACTATGTAGTAGCTCACTTCCACTATGTACTATCAATAGGAGCAGTATTCGCAATTCTAGCCGGATTCACACACTGATTCCCACTATTCACCGGGTACACTCTACATTCCACATGAGCCAAAATCCACTTCGGAGTAATATTTGTAGGCGTTAACCTCACCTTCTTCCCACAACACTTCCTTGGCCTAGCTGGCATGCCACGTCGATACTCAGACTACCCAGACGCCTACACACTATGAAACACCATCTCATCAGTAGGTTCCCTAATCTCTATAACAGCCGTAATCATGCTAGTATTCATCATCTGAGAAGCCTTCGCATCCAAACGCAAAGCTTTCCAACCAGAACTTACAAGCACAAATATCGAATGAATCTACGGTTGCCCACCCCCATTCCACACCTTTGAAGAACCAGCCTTTGTCCAAGTACAAGAAAGGAAGGACTCGAACCCTCATATGTTGGTTTCAAGCCAACCGCATAAAACCACTTATGCTTCTTTCTCATAGAGACGCTAGTAAAACGATTACATAGCCTTGTCAAGGCTATATTGCAGGTGAAAACCCTGTGCGCCTCAAAATATGGCCAACCACTCACAACTTAATTTCCAAGACGCCTCATCACCAATTATAGAAGAACTGATACAATTCCACGACCACGCCATAATAGTGGCCCTAGCCATCTGCAGCTTGGTCCTCTATCTACTGACTCTAATACTAACAGGTAAACTCTCATCAAATACAGTTGATGCACAGGCGATCGAACTAGTATGAACAATCCT
>NW_026960975.1:0-25278 GCF_021018805.1 Prinia subflava | reverse complement strand
CCATGGAAGAGCTCTGTAGAACACTATGCTTTGCTGTTGCTGTGTCGGTTTTCTCAAGAAACAAAACCTGTTTGTTCTCTGTACTTGCAGCGAGCAGAGAAGCTCTTGAAGACACGTACCCGCTTTCTCCACTACTGACGTATATTTTGTACCAGTTGGTGTATTCCTCGTCTGGAGAGCAGGAGCAAAGGTTTTAGGACCTAAATTGCTTGATTTCCTTGGAAGAGATATGTAGAACACTGTGCTTTGCTGTTACTGTGTTTGTTTTCTCAAGACACAAGCCCTGTTAGTTGTATGTGTTTCCAGCGAGCAGAAAAGCTGTTGCAGACACTTTCTTGCCCCTTTTCCACAAGTGAAGTATATTTTGTACCAGTTGGTGTATTCCTCGTCTGCAGAGCAAGAGCAAAGGTTTTAGGATCTAAATTGCTTGTTTTCCATGGAAGAGCTATGTAGAACACTATGCTTTGTTGTTGCTGTGTTGGTTTTCTCAAGACACAAACCCTGTTTGTTCCCTGTGTTTTCAGCAAGCAGAGAAGCTGCTGCAGACACTTTCTTGCCCCTTTTCCACAAGTGAAGTATATTTTGTACCAGTTGGTGTATTCCTCGTCTGCAGAGCAAGAGCAAAGGTTTTAGGATCTAAATTGCTTGTTTTCCATGGAAGAGCTATGTAGAACACTATGCTTTGCTGTTGCTGTGTTGGTTTTCTCAAGACACAAGCCTGTTGGTGGTCTGTGTTTTCAGCAAGCAGAGAAGCTCTTGAAGACACGTACCTGCTTTCTCCACTACTGACGTATATTTTGTACCAGTTGGTGTGTTCCTCGTCTGCAAAGAAAGAGCTAATGTGTTAGGACCTAAATTGCTTGATTTCCATGGAAGAGCTCTGTAGAACACTATGCTTTGCTGTTGCTGTGTTGGTTTTCTCAAGACACAAGTCCTGTTGGTTGTCTGTGTTTGCAGCAAGCAGAGAAGCTGCTGCAGACACTTTCTTGCCCCTTTTCCACAAGTGAAGTATATTTTGTACCAGTTGGTGTGTTCCTCGTCTGCAGAGCAAGAGCAAAGGTTTTAGGGTCTAAATTGCTTGTTTTCCATGGAAGAGCTATGTAGAACACTAGGCTTTGCTGTTGCTGTGTTGGTTTTCTAAAGACACAAGTCCTGTTTGTTCCCTGTGTTTTCAGCAAGCAGAGAAGCTGCTGCAGACACTTTCTTGCCCCTTTTCCACAAGTGAAGTATATTTTGTACCAGTTGGTGTATTCCTCGTCTGCAGAGCAAGAGCAAAGGTTTTAGGATCTAAATTGCTTGATTTCCTTGGAAGAGCTATGTAGAACACTATGGTTTTCGGTTGCTGTGTTTGTTTTCTCAAGACACAAGCCCTGTTTGTTCTCTGTGTTTTCAGCAAGCAGAGAAGCTGCTGCAGACACTTTCTTGCTCCTTTTCCACTAGTGAAGTATATTTTGTACCAGTTGGTGTATTCCTCGTCTGCAGAGCAAGAGCAAAGGTTTTAGGATCTAAATTGCTTGTTTTCCATGGAAGAGCTATGTAGAACACTATGCTTTGCTGTTGCTGTGTTGGTTTTCTCAAGACACAAGCCCTGTTGGTGGTCTGTGTTTTCAGCAAGCAGAGAAGCTCTTGAAGACACGTACCTGCTTTCTCCACTACTGACGTATATTTTGTACCAGTTGGTGTGTTCCTCGTCTGCAAAGAAAGAGCTAATGTGTTAGGACCTAAATTGCTTGATTTCCATGGAAGAGCTCTGTAGAACACTATGCTTTGCTGTTGCTGTGTTGGTTTTCTCAAGACACAAGTCCTGTTGGTTGTCTGTGTTTGCAGCAAGCAGAGAAGCTGCTGCAGACACTTTCTTGCCCCTTTTCCACAAGTGAAGTATATTTTGTACCAGTTGGTGTGTTCCTCGTCTGCAGAGCAAGAGCAAAGGTTTTAGGGTCTAAATTGCTTGTTTTCCATGGAAGAGCTATGTAGAACACTAGGCTTTGCTGTTGCTGTGTTGGTTTTCTAAAGACACAAGTCCTGTTTGTTCCCTGTGTTTTCAGCAAGCAGAGAAGCTGCTGCAGACACTTTCTTGCCCCTTTTCCACAAGTGAAGTATATTTTGTACCAGTTGGTGTATTCCTCGTCTGCAGAGCAAGAGCAAAGGTTTTAGGATCTAAATTGCTTGTTTTCCATGGAAGAGCTATGTAGAACACTATGCTTTGCTGTTGCTGTGTTGGTTTTCTAAAGACACAAACCCTGTTTGTTCCCTGTGTTTTCAGCAAGCAGAGAAGCTGCTGCAGACACTTTCTTGCCCCTTTTCCACAAGTGAAGTATATTTTGTACCAGTTGGTGTATTCCTCGTCTGCAGAGCAAGAGCAAAGGTTTTAGGACTTAAATTGCTTGATTTCATTGGAAGAGCTATGTAGAACACTATGCTTTGCTGTTGCTGTGTTGGTTTTCTAAAGACACAAGCCCTGTTTGTTCCCTGTGTTTTCAGAAAGCAGAGAAGCTCGTGAAGACACGTACCTGCTTTCTCCACTACTGACGTATATTTTGTACCAGTTAGTGTGTTCCTCGTCTGCAGAGCAAGAGCAAAGGTTTTAGGATTTAAATTTCTTGATTTCCATGGAAGAGTTCTGTAGAACACTATGCTTTTCTGTTACCGTGTTGGTTTTCTCAAGACACAAGTCTTGCTGGTTGTCTGAGTTTCCAGCGAGCAGAAAAGCTGCTGCAGACACTTTCTTGCCCCTTTTCCACAAGTGAAGTATATTTTGTACCAGTTGGTGTATTCCTCGTCTGCAGGGCAAGAGCAAAGGTGTTACGACCTAAATTGCTTGATTTCCATGGAAGAGCTATGTAGAACACTATGCTTTGCTGTTGCTGTGTCGGTTTTCTCAAGAAACAAACCCTGTTTGTTCTCTGTACTTGCAGCGAGCAGAGAAGCTCTTGAAGACACGTACCTGCTTTCTCCACTACTGACGTATATTTTGTACCAGTTGGTGTATTCCTCGTCTGGAGAGCAGGAGCAAAGGTTTTAGGACCTAAATTGCTTGATTTCCTTGGAAGAGATATGTAGAACACTGTGCTTTGCTGTTACTGTGTTGGTTTTCTCAAGACACAAGCCTTGTTAGTTGTATGTGTTTCCAGCGAGCAGAAAAGCTGCTGCAGACACTTTCTTGCCCCTTTTCCACTAGTGAAGTATATTTTGTACCAGTTTGTGTATTCCTCGTCTGCAGAGCAAGAGCAAAGGTTTTAGGATCTAAATTGCTTGTTTTCCATGGAAGAGCTATGTAGAACACTATGCTTTGCTGTTGCTGTGTTGGTTTTCTCAAGACACAAGTCCTGTTGGTTGTCTGTGTTTGCAGCAAGCAGAGAAGCTGCTGCAGACACTTTCTTGCCCCTTTTTCACAAGTGAAGTATATTTTGTACCAGTTTGTGTGTTCCTCGTCTGCAGAGACGGATCAAAGCTTTTAGGACTTAAATTGCTTGATTTCATTGGAAGAGCTATTAAGAACACTATGCTTTGCTGTTGCTGTGTTGGTTTTCTAAAGACACAAGCCCTGTTTGTTCCCTGTGTTTTCAGCAAGCAGAGAAGCTCTTGAAGACACGTACCTGCTTTCTCCACTACTGACGTATATTTTGTACCAGTTGGTGTATTCCTCGTCTGCAGAGCAAGAGCAAAGGTTTTAGGATCTAAATTGCTTGTTTTCCATGGAAGAGCTATGTAGAACACTATGCTTTGCTGTTGCTGTGTTGGTTTTCTCAAGACACAAACCCTGTTTGTTCCCTGTGTTTTCAGCAAGCAGAGAAGCTGCTGCAGACACTTTCTTGCCCCTTTTCCACAAGTGAAGTATATTTTGTACCAGTTGGTGTATTCCTTGTCTGCAGAGCAAGAGCAAAGGTTTTAGGATCTAAATTGCTTGTTTTCCATGGAAGAGCTATGTAGAACACTATGCTTTGCTGTTGCTGTGTTGGTTTTCTCAAGACACAAGTCCTGTTGGTTGTCTGTGTTTGCAGCAAGCAGAGAAGCTGCTGCAGACACTTTCTTGCCCCTTTTCCACAAGTGAAGTATATTTTGTACCAGTTGGTGTATTCCTCGTCTGCAGAGCAAGAGCAAAGGTTTTAGGATCTAAATTGCTTGATTTCCATGGAAGAGCTCTGTAGAACACTATGCTTTGCTGTTGCTGTGTCGGTTTTCTCAAGAAACAAAACCTGTTTGTTCTCTGTACTTGCAGCGAGCAGAGAAGCTCTTGAAGACACGTACCCGCTTTCTCCACTACTGACGTATATTTTGTACCAGTTGGTGTATTCCTCGTCTGGAGAGCAGGAGCAAAGGTTTTAGGACCTAAATTGCTTGATTTCCTTGGAAGAGATATGTAGAACACTGTGCTTTGCTGTTACTGTGTTGGTTTTCTCAAGACACAAGCCTTGTTAGTTGTATGTGTTTCCAGCGAGCAGAAAAGCTGTTGCAGACACTTTCTTGCTCCTTTTCCACAAGTGAAGTATATTTTGTACCAGTTGGTGTATTCCTCGTCTGCAGAGCAAGAGCAAAGGTTTTAGGACTTAAATTGCTTGTTTTCCATGGAAGAGCTATGTAGAACACTATGGTTTTCGGTTGCTGTGTTTGTTTTCTCAAGACACAAGCCCTGTTTGTTCTCTGTGTTTTCAGCAAGCAGAGAAGCTGCTGCAGACACTTTCTTGCCCCTTTTCCACAAGTGAAGTATATTTTGTACCAGTTGGTGTATTCCTCGTCTGCAGAGCAAGAGCAAAGGTTTTAGGATCTAAATTGCTTGTTTTCCATGGAAGAGCTCTGTAGAACACTATGCTTTGCTGTTGCTGTGTTGGTTTTCTCAAGACACAAGTCCTGTTGGTTGTCTGTGTTTGCAGCAAGCAGAGAAGCTGCTGCAGACACTTTCTTGCCCCTTTTCCACAAGTGAAGTATATTATGTACCAGTTGGTGTATTCCTCGTCTGCAGAGCAAGAGCAAAGGTTTTAGGATCTAAATTGCTTGTTTTCCATGGAAGAGCTATGTAGAACACTATGCTTTGTTGTTGCTGTGTTGGTTTTCTCAAGACACAAACCCTGTGTGTTCCCTGTGTTTTCAGCAAGCAGAGAAGCTGCTGCAGACACTTTCTTGCCCCTTTTCCACAAGTGAAGTATATTTTGTACCAGTTGGTGTATTCCTCGTCTGCAGAGCAAGAGCAAAGGTTTTAGGATCTAAATTGCTTGTTTTCCATGGAAGAGCTCTGTAGAACACTATGCTTTGCTGTTGCTGTGTTGGTTTTCTAAAGACACAAACCCTGTTTGTTCCCTGTGTTTTCAGCAAGCAGAGAAGCTGCTGCAGACACTTTCTTGCCCCTTTTCCACAAGTGAAGTATATTTTGTACCAGTTGGTGTTTTCCTCGTCTGCAGAGCAAGAGCAAAGGTTTTAGGATCTAAATTGCTTGTTTTCCATGGAAGAGCTCTGTAGAACACTATGCTTTGCTGTTGCTGTGTTGGTTTTCTCAAGACACAAGTCCTGTTGGTTGTCTGTGTTTGCAGCAAGCAGAGAAGCTGCTGCAGACACTTTCTTGCCCCTTTTCCACAAGTGAAATATATTTTGTACCAGTTGGTGTATTCCTCGTCTGCAGAGCAAGAGCAAAGGTGTTAGGACCTAAATTGCTTGATTTCCATGGAAGAGCTCTGTAGAACACTATGCTTTGCTGTTGCTGTGTCGGTTTTCTCAAGAAACAAACCCTGTTTGTTCTCTGTACTTGCAGCGAGCAGAGAAGCTCTTGAAGACACGTACCCGCTTTCTCCACTACTGACGTATATTTTGTACCAGTTGGTGTATTCCTCGTCTGGAGAGCAGGAGCAAAGGTTTTAGGACCTAAATTGCTTGATTTCCTTGGAAGAGATATGTAGAACACTGTGCTTTGCTGTTACTGTGTTGGTTTTCTCAAGACACAAGCCTTGTTAGTTGTATGTGTTTCCAGCGAGCAGAGAAGCTGCTGCAGACAGTTTCTTGCCTTTTTTCCACAAGTGAAGTATATTTTGTACCAGTTGGTGTATTCCTCGTCTGCAGAGCAAGAGCAAAGGTTTTAGGATCTAAATTGCTTGTTTTCCATGGAAGAGCTATGTAGAACACTATGGTTTTCGGTTGCTGTGTTTGTTTTCTCAAGACACAAGCCCTGTTTGTTCTCTGTGTTTTCAGCAAGCAGAGAAGCTGCTGCAGACACTTTCTTGCTCCTTTTCCACTAGTGAAGTATATTTTGTACCAGTTGGTGTATTCCTCGTCTGCAGAGCAAGAGCAAAGGTTTTAGGATCTAAATTGCTTGTTTTCCATGGAAGAGCTATGTAGAACACTATGCTTTGCTGTTGCTGTGTTGGTTTTCTCAAGACACAAGTCCTGTTGGTTGTCTGTGTTTGCAGCAAGCAGAGAAGCTGCTGCAGACACTTTCTTGCCCCTTTTCCACAAGTGAAGTATATTTTGTACCAGTTGGTGTATTCCTCGTCTGCAGAGCAAGAGCAAAGGTTTTAGGATCTAAATTGCTTGTTTTCCATGGAAGAGCTATGTAGAACACTATGCTTTGCTGTTGCTGTGTTGGTTTTCTAAAGACACAAACCCTGTTTGTTCCCTGTGTTTTCAGCAAGCAGAGAAGCTGCTGCAGACACTTTCTTGCCCCTTTTCCACAAGTGAAGTATATTTTGTACCAGTTGGTTTATTCCTCGTCTGCAGAGCAAGAGCAAAGGTTTTAGGATCTAAATTGCTTGTTTTCCATGGAAGAGCTATGTAGAACACTATGCTTTGCTGTTGCTGTGTTGGTTTTCTAAAGACACAAACCCTGTTTGTTCCCTGTGTTTTCAGCAAGCAGAGAAGCTGCTGCAGACACTTTCTTGCCCCTTTTCCACTAGTGAAGTATATTTTGTACCAGTTGGTGTATTCCTTGTCTGCAGA
This sequence comes from Prinia subflava, assembly GCF_021018805.1. Classification (NCBI taxonomy): domain Eukaryota; kingdom Metazoa; phylum Chordata; class Aves; order Passeriformes; family Cisticolidae; genus Prinia; species Prinia subflava. The sequence continues at coordinate 18,357 of NW_026960975.1, read as the reverse complement.
GCAAGAGCAAAGGTTTTAGGATCTAAATTGCTTGTTTTCCATGGAAGAGCTATGTAGAACACTATGCTTTGCTGTTGCTGTGTTGGTTTTTTTAAGACACAAGTCCTGTTGGTTGTCTGTGTTTGCAGCAAGCAGAGAAGCTGCTGCAGACACTTTCTTGCCCCTTTTCCACAAGTGAAGTATATTTTGTACCAGTTGGTGTATTCCTCGTCTGCAGAGCAAGAGCAAAGGTTTTAGGACCTAAATTGCTTGATTTCCATGGAAGAGCTCTGTAGAACACTATGCTTTGCTGTTGCTGTGTCGGTTTTCTCAAGAAACAAAACCTGTTTGTTCTCTGTACTTGCAGCGAGCAGAGAAGCTCTTGAAGACACGTACCCGCTTTCTCCACTACTGACGTATATTTTGTACCAGTTGGTGTATTCCTCGTCTGGAGAGCAGGAGCAAAGGTTTTAGGACCTAAATTGCTTGATTTCCTTGGAAGAGATATGTAGAACACTGTGCTTTGCTGTTACTGTGTTTGTTTTCTCAAGACACAAGCCCTGTTAGTTGTATGTGTTTCCAGCGAGCAGAAAAGCTGTTGCAGACACTTTCTTGCCCCTTTTCCACAAGTGAAGTATATTTTGTACCAGTTGGTGTATTCCTCGTCTGCAGAGCAAGAGCAAAGGTTTTAGGATCTAAATTGCTTGTTTTCCATGGAAGAGCTATGTAGAACACTATGCTTTGTTGTTGCTGTGTTGGTTTTCTCAAGACACAAACCCTGTTTGTTCCCTGTGTTTTCAGCAAGCAGAGAAGCTGCTGCAGACACTTTCTTGCCCCTTTTCCACAAGTGAAGTATATTTTGTACCAGTTGGTGTATTCCTCGTCTGCAGAGCAAGAGCAAAGGTTTTAGGATCTAAATTGCTTGTTTTCCATGGAAGAGCTATGTAGAACACTATGCTTTGCTGTTGCTGTGTTGGTTTTCTCAAGACACAAGCCCTGTTGGTGGTCTGTGTTTTCAGCAAGCAGAGAAGCTCTTGAAGACACGTACCTGCTTTCTCCACTACTGACGTATATTTTGTACCAGTTGGTGTGTTCCTCGTCTGCAAAGAAAGAGCTAATGTGTTAGGACCTAAATTGCTTGATTTCCATGGAAGAGCTCTGTAGAACACTATGCTTTGCTGTTGCTGTGTTGGTTTTCTCAAGACACAAGTCCTGTTGGTTGTCTGTGTTTGCAGCAAGCAGAGAAGCTGCTGCAGACACTTTCTTGCCCCTTTTCCACAAGTGAAGTATATTTTGTACCAGTTGGTGTGTTCCTCGTCTGCAGAGCAAGAGCAAAGGTTTTAGGGTCTAAATTGCTTGTTTTCCATGGAAGAGCTATGTAGAACACTAGGCTTTGCTGTTGCTGTGTTGGTTTTCTAAAGACACAAGTCCTGTTTGTTCCCTGTGTTTTCAGCAAGCAGAGAAGCTGCTGCAGACACTTTCTTGCCCCTTTTCCACAAGTGAAGTATATTTTGTACCAGTTGGTGTATTCCTCGTCTGCAGAGCAAGAGCAAAGGTTTTAGGATCTAAATTCCTTGTTTTCCATGGAAGAGCTATGTAGAACACTATGCTTTGCTGTTGCTGTGTTGGTTTTCTAAAGACACAAACCCTGTTTGTTCCCTGTGTTTTCAGCAAGCAGAGAAGCTGCTGCAGACACTTTCTTGCCCCTTTTCCACTACTGACGTATATTTTGTACCAGTTGGTGTATTCCTCGTCTGCAGAGCAAGAGCAAAGGTTTTAGGACTTAAATTGCTTGATTTCATTGGAAGAGCTATGTAGAACACTATGCTTTGCTGTTGCTGTGTTGGTTTTCTAAAGACACAAGCCCTGTTTGTTCCCTGTGTTTTCAGAAAGCAGAGAAGCTCGTGAAGACACGTACCTGCTTTCTCCACTACTGACGTATATTTTGTACCAGTTAGTGTGTTCCTCGTCTGCAGAGCAAGAGCAAAGGTTTTAGGATTTAAATTTCTTGATTTCCATGGAAGAGTTCTGTAGAACACTATGCTTTTCTGTTACCGTGTTGGTTTTCTCAAGACACAAGTCTTGCTGGTTGTCTGAGTTTCCAGCGAGCAGAAAAGCTGCTGCAGACACTTTCTTGCCCCTTTTCCACAAGTGAAGTATATTTTGTACCAGTTGGTGTATTCCTCGTCTGCAGGGCAAGAGCAAAGGTGTTACGACCTAAATTGCTTGATTTCCATGGAAGAGCTATGTAGAACACTATGCTTTGCTGTTGCTGTGTCGGTTTTCTCAAGAAACAAACCCTGTTTGTTCTCTGTACTTGCAGCGAGCAAGAGAAGCTCTTGAAGACACGTACCTGCTTTCTCCACTACTGACGTATATTTTGTACCAGTTGGTGTATTCCTCGTCTGGAGAGCAGGAGCAAAGGTTTTAGGACCTAAATTGCTTGATTTCCTTGGAAGAGATATGTAGAACACTGTGCTTTGCTGTTACTGTGTTGGTTTTCTCAAGACACAAGCCTTGTTAGTTGTTTGTGTTTCCAGCGAGCAGAAAAGCTGCTGCAGACACTTTCTTGCCCCTTTTCCACTAGTGAAGTATATTTTGTACCAGTTTGTGTATTCCTCGTCTGCAGAGCAAGAGCAAAGGTTTTAGGATCTAAATTGCTTGTTTTCCATGGAAGAGCTATGTAGAACACTATGCTTTGCTGTTGCTGTGTTGGTTTTCTCAAGACACAAGTCCTGTTGGTTGTCTGTGTTTGCAGCAAGCAGAGAAGCTGCTGCAGACACTTTCTTGCCCCTTTTTCACAAGTGAAGTATATTTTGTACCAGTTTGTGTGTTCCTCGTCTGCAGAGACGGATCAAAGCTTTTAGGACTTAAATTGCTTGATTTCATTGGAAGAGCTATTAAGAACACTATGCTTTGCTGTTGCTGTGTTGGTTTTCTAAAGACACAAGCCCTGTTTGTTCCCTGTGTTTTCAGCAAGCAGAGAAGCTCTTGAAGACACGTACCTGCTTTCTCCACTACTGACGTATATTTTGTACCAGTTGGTGTATTCCTCGTCTGCAGAGCAAGAGCAAAGGTTTTAGGATCTAAATTGCTTGTTTTCCATGGAAGAGCTATGTAGAACACTATGCTTTGCTGTTGCTGTGTTGGTTTTCTCAAGACACAAACCCTGTTTGTTCCCTGTGTTTTCAGCAAGCAGAGAAGCTGCTGCAGACACTTTCTTGCCCCTTTTCCACAAGTGAAGTATATTTTGTACCAGTTGGTGTATTCCTTGTCTGCAGAGCAAGAGCAAAGGTTTTAGGATCTAAATTGCTTGTTTTCCATGGAAGAGCTATGTAGAACACTATGCTTTGCTGTTGCTGTGTTGGTTTTCTCAAGACACAAGTCCTGTTGGTTGTCTGTGTTTGCAGCAAGCAGAGAAGCTGCTGCAGACACTTTCTTGCCCCTTTTCCACAAGTGAAGTATATTTTGTACCAGTTGGTGTATTCCTCGTCTGCAGAGCAAGAGCAAAGGTTTTAGGATCTAAATTGCTTGATTTCCATGGAAGAGCTCTGTAGAACACTATGCTTTGCTGTTGCTGTGTCGGTTTTCTCAAGAAACAAAACCTGTTTGTTCTCTGTACTTGCAGCGAGCAGAGAAGCTCTTGAAGACACGTACCCGCTTTCTCCACTACTGACGTATATTTTGTACCAGTTGGTGTATTCCTCGTCTGGAGAGCAGGAGCAAAGGTTTTAGGACCTAAATTGCTTGATTTCCTTGGAAGAGATATGTAGAACACTGTGCTTTGCTGTTACTGTGTTGGTTTTCTCAAGACACAAGCCTTGTTAGTTGTATGTGTTTCCAGCGAGCAGAAAAGCTGTTGCAGACACTTTCTTGCCCCTTTTCCACAAGTGAAGTATATTTTGTACCAGTTGGTGTATTCCTCGTCTGCAGAGCAAGAGCAAAGGTTTTAGGACTTAAATTGCTTGTTTTCCATGGAAGAGCTATGTAGAACACTATGGTTTTCGGTTGCTGTGTTTGTTTTCTCAAGACACAAGCCCTGTTTGTTCTCTGTGTTTTCAGCAAGCAGAGAAGCTGCTGCAGACACTTTCTTGCCCCTTTTCCACAAGTGAAGTATATTTTGTACCAGTTGGTGTATTCCTCGTCTGCAGAGCAAGAGCAAAGGTTTTAGGATCTAAATTGCTTGTTTTCCATGGAAGAGCTCTGTAGAACACTATGCTTTGCTGTTGCTGTGTTGGTTTTCTCAAGACACAAGTCCTGTTGGTTGTCTGTGTTTGCAGCAAGCAGAGAAGCTGCTGCAGACACTTTCTTGCCCCTTTTCCACAAGTGAAGTATATTATGTACCAGTTGGTGTATTCCTCGTCTGCAGAGCAAGAGCAAAGGTTTTAGGATCTAAATTGCTTGTTTTCCATGGAAGAGCTATGTAGAACACTATGCTTTGTTGTTGCTGTGTTGGTTTTCTCAAGACACAAACCCTGTGTGTTCCCTGTGTTTTCAGCAAGCAGAGAAGCTGCTGCAGACACTTTCTTGCCCCTTTTCCACAAGTGAAGTATATTTTGTACCAGTTGGTGTATTCCTCGTCTGCAGAGCAAGAGCAAAGGTTTTAGGATCTAAATTGCTTGTTTTCCATGGAAGAGCTCTGTAGAACACTATGCTTTGCTGTTGCTGTGTTGGTTTTCTAAAGACACAAACCCTGTTTGTTCCCTGTGTTTTCAGCAAGCAGAGAAGCTGCTGCAGACACTTTCTTGCCCCTTTTCCACAAGTGAAGTATATTTTGTACCAGTTGGTGTATTCCTCGTCTGCAGAGCAAGAGCAAAGGTTTTAGGATCTAAATTGCTTGTTTTCCATGGAAGAGCTCTGTAGAACACTATGCTTTGCTGTTGCTGTGTTGGTTTTCTCAAGACACAAGTCCTGTTGGTTGTCTGTGTTTGCAGCAAGCAGAGAAGCTGCTGCAGACACTTTCTTGCCCCTTTTCCACAAGTGAAATATATTTTGTACCAGTTGGTGTATTCCTCGTCTGCAGAGCAAGAGCAAAGGTGTTAGGACCTAAATTGCTTGATTTCCATGGAAGAGCTCTGTAGAACACTATGCTTTGCTGTTGCTGTGTCGGTTTTCTCAAGAAACAAACCCTGTTTGTTCTCTGTACTTGCAGCGAGCAGAGAAGCTCTTGAAGACACGTACCCGCTTTCTCCACTACTGACGTATATTTTGTACCAGTTGGTGTATTCCTCGTCTGGAGAGCAGGAGCAAAGGTTTTAGGACCTAAATTGCTTGATTTCCTTGGAAGAGATATGTAGAACACTGTGCTTTGCTGTTACTGTGTTGGTTTTCTCAAGACACAAGCCTTGTTAGTTGTATGTGTTTCCAGCGAGCAGAAAAGCTGCTGCAGACACTTTCTTGCCCCTTTTCCACTAGTGAAGTATATTTTGTACCAGTTGGTGTATTCCTCGTCTGCAGAGCAAGAGCAAAGGTTTTAGGATCTAAATTGCTTGTTTTCCATGGAAGAGCTATGTAGAACACTATGGTTTTCGGTTGCTGTGTTTGTTTTCTCAAGACACAAGCCCTGTTTGTTCTCTGTGTTTTCAGCAAGCAGAGAAGCTGCTGCAGACACTTTCTTGCTCCTTTTCCACTAGTGAAGTATATTTTGTACCAGTTTGTGTATTCCTCGTCTGCAGAGCAAGAGCAAAGGTTTTAGGATCTAAATTGCTTGTTTTCCATGGAAGAGCTATGTAGAACACTATGCTTTGCTGTTGCTGTGTTGGTTTTCTCAAGACACAAGTCCTGTTGGTTGTCTGTGTTTGCAGCAAGCAGAGAAGCTGCTGCAGACACTTTCTTGCCCCTTTTCCACAAGTGAAGTATATTTTGTACCAGTTGGTGTATTCCTCGTCTGCAGAGCAAGAGCAAAGGTTTTAGGATCTAAATTGCTTGTTTTCCATGGAAGAGCTATGTAGAACACTATGCTTTGCTGTTGCTGTGTTGGTTTTCTAAAGACACAAACCCTGTTTGTTCCCTGTGTTTTCAGCAAGCAGAGAAGCTGCTGCAGACACTTTCTTGCCCCTTTTCCACAAGTGAAGTATATTTTGTACCAGTTGGTTTATTCCTCGTCTGCAGAGCAAGAGCAAAGGTTTTAGGATCTAAATTGCTTGTTTTCCATGGAAGAGCTATGTAGAACACTATGCTTTGCTGTTGCTGTGTTGGTTTTCTAAAGACACAAACCCTGTTTGTTCCCTGTGTTTTCAGCAAGCAGAGAAGCTGCTGCAGACACTTTCTTGCCCCTTTTCCACTAGTGAAGTATATTTTGTACCAGTTGGTGTATTCCTTGTCTGCAGAGCAAGAGCAAAGGTTTTAGGATCTAAATTGCTTGTTTTCCATGGAAGAGCTATGTAGAACACTATGCTTTGCTGTTGCTGTGTTGGTTTTTTTAAGACACAAGTCCTGTTGGTTGTCTGTGTTTGCAGCAAGCAGAGAAGCTGCTGCAGACACTTTCTTGCCCCTTTTCCACAAGTGAAGTATATTTTGTACCAGTTGGTGTATTCCTCGTCTGCAGAGAAGAGCAAAGGTTTTAGGACCTAAATTGCTTGATTTCCATGGAAGAGCTCTGTAGAACACTATGCTTTGCTGTTGCTGTGTCGGTTTTCTCAAGAAACAAAACCTGTTTGTTCTCTGTACTTGCAGCGAGCAGAGAAGCTCTTGAAGACACGTACCCGCTTTCTCCACTACTGACGTATATTTTGTACCAGTTGGTGTATTCCTCGTCTGGAGAGCAGGAGCAAAGGTTTTAGGACCTAAATTGCTTGATTTCCTTGGAAGAGATATGTAGAACACTGTGCTTTGCTGTTACTGTGTTTGTTTTCTCAAGACACAAGCCCTGTTAGTTGTATGTGTTTCCAGCGAGCAGAAAAGCTGTTGCAGACACTTTCTTGCCCCTTTTCCACAAGTGAAGTATATTTTGTACCAGTTGGTGTATTCCTCGTCTGCAGAGCAAGAGCAAAGGTTTTAGGATCTAAATTGCTTGTTTTCCATGGAAGAGCTATGTAGAACACTATGCTTTGTTGTTGCTGTGTTGGTTTTCTCAAGACACAAACCCTGTTTGTTCCCTGTGTTTTCAGCAAGCAGAGAAGCTGCTGCAGACACTTTCTTGCCCCTTTTCCACAAGTGAAGTATATTTTGTACCAGTTGGTGTATTCCTCGTCTGCAGAGCAAGAGCAAAGGTTTTAGGATCTAAATTGCTTGTTTTCCATGGAAGAGCTATGTAGAACACTATGCTTTGCTGTTGCTGTGTTGGTTTTCTAAAGACACAAACCCTGTTTGTTCCCTGTGTTTTCAGCAAGCAGAGAAGCTGCTGCAGACACTTTCTTGCCCCTTTTCCACAAGTGAAGTATATTTTGTACCAGTTTGTGTATTCCTCGTCTGCAGAGCAAGAGCAAAGGTTTTAGGATCTAAATTGCTTGTTTTCCATGGAAGAGCTCTGTAGAACACTATGCTTTGCTGTTGCTGTGTTGGTTTTCTCAAGACACAAGTCCTGTTGGTTGTCTGTGTTTTCAGCAAGCAGAGAAGCTGCTGCAGACACTTTCTTGCCCCTTTTCCACAAGTGAAATATATTTTGTACCAGTTGGTGTATTCCTCGTCTGCAGAGCAAGAGCAAAGGTGTTAGGACCTAAATTGCTTGATTTCCATGGAAGAGCTCTGTAGAACACTATGCTTTGCTGTTGCTGTGTCGGTTTTCTCAAGAAACAAACCCTGTTTGTTCTCTGTACTTGCAGCGAGCAGAGAAGCTCTTGAAGACACGTACCTGCTTTCTCCACTACTGACGTATATTTTGTACCAGTTGGTGTATTCCTCGTCTGGAGAGCAGGAGCAAAGGTTTTAGGACCTAAATTGCTTGATTTCCTTGGAAGAGATATGTAGAACACTGTGCTTTGCTGTTACTGTGTTGGTTTTCTCAAGACACAAGCCTTGTTAGTTGTATGTGTTTCCAGCGAGCAGAAAAGCTGCTGCAGACACTTTCTTGCCCCTTTTCCACAAGTGAAGTATATTTTGTACCAGTTGGTGTATTCCTCGTCTGCAGAGCAGGAGCAAAGGTTTTAGGATCTAAATTGCTTGTTTTCCATGGAAGAGCTATGTAGAACACTATGGTTTTCGGTTGCTGTGTTTGTTTTCTCAAGACACAAGCCCTGTTTGTTCTCTGTGTTTTCAGCAAGCAGAGAAGCTGCTGCAGACACTTTCTTGCTCCTTTTCCACTAGTGAAGTATATTTTGTACCAGTTGGTGTATTCCTCGTCTGCAGAGCAAGAGCAAAGGTTTTAGGATCTAAATTGCTTGTTTTCCATGGAAGAGCTATGTAGAACACTATGCTTTGCTGTTGCTGTGTTGGTTTTCTCAAGACACAAGTCCTGTTGGTTGTCTGTGTTTGCAGCAAGCAGAGAAGCTGCTGCAGACACTTTCTTGCCCCTTTTCCACAAGTGAAGTATATTTTGTACCAGTTGGTGTATTCCTCGTCTGCAGAGCAAGAGCAAAGGTGTTAGGACCTAAATTGCTTGATTTCCATGGAAGAGCTCTGTAGAACACTATGCTTTGCTGTTGCTGTGTCGGTTTTCTCAAGAAACAAAACCTGTTTGTTCTCTGTACTTGCAGCGAGCAGAGAAGCTCTTGAAGACACGTACCCGCTTTCTCCACTACTGACGTATATTTTGTACCAGTTGGTGTATTCCTCGTCTGGAGAGCAGGAGCAAAGGTTTTAGGACCTAAATTGCTTGATTTCCTTGGAAGAGATATGTAGAACACTGTGCTTTGCTGTTACTGTGTTTGTTTTCTCAAGACACAAGCCCTGTTAGTTGTATGTGTTTCCAGCGAGCAGAAAAGCTATTGCAGACACTTTCTTGCCCCTTTTCCACAAGTGAAGTATATTTTGTACCAGTTGGTGTATTCCTCGTCTGCAGAGCAAGAGCAAAGGTTTTAGGATCTAAATTGCTTGTTTTCCATGGAAGAGCTATGTAGAACACTATGGTTTTCGGTTGCTGTGTTTGTTTTCTCAAGACACAAGCCCTGTTTGTTCTCTGTGTTTTCAGCAAGCAGAGAAGCTGCTGCAGACACTTTCTTGCTCCTTTTCCACTAGTGAAGTATATTTTGTACCAGTTGGTGTATTCCTCGTCTGCAGAGCAAGAGCAAAGGTTTTAGGATCTAAATTGCTTGTTTTCCATGGAAGAGCTATGTAGAACACTATGCTTTGCTGTTGCTGTGTTGGTTTTCTAAAGACACAAACCCTGTTTGTTCCCTGTGTTTTCAGCAAGCAGAGAAGCTGCTGCAGACACTTTCTTGCCCCTTTTCCACAAGTGAAGTATATTATGTACCAGTTGGTGTATTCCTCGTCTGCAGAGCAAGAGCAAAGGTTTTAGGATCTAAATTGCTTGTTTTCCATGGAAGAGCTATGTAGAACACTATGCTTTGTTGTTGCTGTGTTGGTTTTCTCAAGACACAAACCCTGTTTGTTCCCTGTGTTTTCAGCAAGCAGAGAAGCTGCTGCAGACACTTTCTTGCCCCTTTTCCACAAGTGAAGTATATTTTGTACCAGTTGGTGTATTCCTCGTCTGCAGAGCAAGAGCAAAGGTTTTAGGATCTAAATTGCTTGTTTTCCATGGAAGAGCTATGTAGAACACTATGCTTTGCTGTTGCTGTGTTGGTTTTCTAAAGACACAAACCCTGTTTGTTCCCTGTGTTTTCAGCAAGCAGAGAAGCTGCTGCAGACACTTTCTTGCCCCTTTTCCACAAGTGAAGTATATTTTGTACCAGTTGGTGTATTCCTCGTCTGCAGAGCAAGAGCAAAGGTTTTAGGATCTAAATTGCTTGTTTTCCATGGAAGAGCTATGTAGAACACTATGCTTTGCTGTTGCTGTGTTGGTTTTCTCAAGACACAAGTCCTGTTGGTTGTCTGTGTTTGCAGCAAGCAGAGAAGCTGCTGCAGACACTTTCTTGCCCCTTTTCCACAAGTGAAATATATTTTGTACCAGTTGGTGTATTCCTCGTCTGCAGAGCAAGAGCAAAGGTGTTAGGACCTAAATTGCTTGATTTCCATGGAAGAGCTCTGTAGAACACTATGCTTTGCTGTTGCTGTGTCGGTTTTCTCAAGAAACAAACCCTGTTTGTTCTCTGTACTTGCAGCGAGCAGAGAAGCTCTTGAAGACACGTACCCGCTTTCTCCACTACTGACGTATATTTTGTACCAGTTGGTGTATTCCTCGTCTGGAGAGCAGGAGCAAAGGTTTTAGGACCTAAATTGCTTGATTTCCTTGGAAGAGATATGTAGAACACTGTGCTTTGCTGTTACTGTGTTGGTTTTCTCAAGACACAAGCCTTGTTAGTTGTATGTGTTTCCAGCGAGCAGAAAAGCTGCTGCAGACACTTTCTTGCCCCTTTTCCACAAGTGAAGTATATTTTGTACCAGTTGGTGTATTCCTCGTCTGCAGAGCAAGAGCAAAGGTTTTAGGATCTAAATTGCTTGTTTTCCATGGAAGAGCTATGTAGAACACTATGGTTTTCGGTTGCTGTGTTTGTTTTCTCAAGACACAAGCCCTGTTTGTTCTCTGTGTTTTCAGCAAGCAGAGAAGCTGCTGCAGACACTTTCTTGCTCCTTTTCCACTAGTGAAGTATATTTTGTACCAGTTTGTGTATTCCTCGTCTGCAGAGCAAGAGCAAAGGTTTTAGGATCTAAATTGCTTGTTTTCCATGGAAGAGCTATGTAGAACACTATGCTTTGCTGTTGCTGTGTTGGTTTTCTCAAGACACAAGTCCTGTTGGTTGTCTGTGTTTGCAGCAAGCAGAGAAGCTGCTGCAGACACTTTCTTGCCCCTTTTCCACAAGTGAAGTATATTTTGTACCAGTTGGTGTATTCCTCGTCTGCAGAGCAAGAGCAAAGGTTTTAGGATCTAAATTGCTTGTTTTCCATGGAAGAGCTATGTAGAACACTATGCTTTGCTGTTGCTGTGTTGGTTTTCTAAAGACACAAACCCTGTTTGTTCCCTGTGTTTTCAGCAAGCAGAGAAGCTGCTGCAGACACTTTCTTGCCCCTTTTCCACAAGTGAAGTATATTTTGTACCAGTTGGTTTATTCCTCGTCTGCAGAGCAAGAGCAAAGGTTTTAGGATCTAAATTGCTTGTTTTCCATGGAAGAGCTATGTAGAACACTATGCTTTGCTGTTGCTGTGTTGGTTTTCTAAAGACACAAACCCTGTTTGTTCCCTGTGTTTTCAGCAAGCAGAGAAGCTGCTGCAGACACTTTCTTGCCCCTTTTCCACTAGTGAAGTATATTTTGTACCAGTTGGTGTATTCCTTGTCTGCAGAGCAAGAGCAAAGGTTTTAGGATCTAAATTGCTTGTTTTCCATGGAAGAGCTATGTAGAACACTATGCTTTGCTGTTGCTGTGTTGGTTTTCTCAAGACACAAGTCCTGTTGGTTGTCTGTGTTTGCAGCAAGCAGAGAAGCTGCTGCAGACACTTTCTTGCCCCTTTTCCACAAGTGAAGTATATTTTGTACCAGTTGGTGTATTCCTTGTCTGCAGAGCAAGAGCAAAGGTTTTAGGACCTAAATTGCTTGATTTCCATGGAAGAGCTCTGTAGAACACTATGCTTTGCTGTTGCTGTGTCGGTTTTCTCAAGAAACAAAACCTGTTTGTTCTCTGTACTTGCAGCGAGCAGAGAAGCTCTTGAAGACACGTACCCGCTTTCTCCACTACTGACGTATATTTTGTACCAGTTGGTGTATTCCTCGTCTGGAGAGCAGGAGCAAAGGTTTTAGGACCTAAATTGCTTGATTTCCTTGGAAGAGATATGTAGAACACTGTGCTTTGCTGTTACTGTGTTTGTTTTCTCAAGACACAAGCCTTGTTAGTTGTATGTGTTTCCAGCGAGCAGAAAAGCTGCTGCAGACACTTTCTTGCCCCTTTTCCACAACTGAAGTATATTTTGTACCAGTTGGTGTATTCCTCGTCTGCAGAGCAAGAGCAAAGGTTTTAGGATCTAAATTGCTTGTTTTCCATGGAAGAGCTATGTAGAACACTATGGTTTTCGGTTGCTGTGTTTGTTTTCTCAAGACACAAGCCCTGTTTGTTCTCTGTGTTTTCAGCAAGCAGAGAAGCTGCTGCAGACACTTTCTTGCTCCTTTTCCACTAGTGAAGTATATTTTGTACCAGTTTGTGTATTCCTCGTCTGCAGAGCAAGAGCAAAGGTTTTAGGATCTAAATTGCTTGTTTTCCATGGAAGAGCTATGTAGAACACTATGCTTTGCTGTTGCTGTGTTGGTTTTCTCAAGACACAAGTCCTGTTGGTTGTCTGTGTTTGCAGCAAGCAGAGAAGCTGCTGCAGACACTTTCTTGCCCCTTTTCCACAAGTGAAGTATATTTTGTACCAGTTGGTGTATTCCTCGTCTGCAGAGCAAGAGCAAAGGTTTTAGGATCTAAATTGCTTGTTTTCCATGGAAGAGCTATGTAGAACACTATGCTTTGCTGTTGCTGTGTTGGTTTTCTAAAGACACAAACCCTGTTTGTTCCCTGTGTTTTCAGCAAGCAGAGAAGCTGCTGCAGACACTTTCTTGCCCCTTTTCCACAAGTGAAGTATATTTTGTACCAGTTGGTTTATTCCTCGTCTGCAGAGCAAGAGCAAAGGTTTTAGGATCTAAATTGCTTGTTTTCCATGGAAGAGCTATGTAGAACACTATGCTTTGCTGTTGCTGTGTTGGTTTTCTAAAGACACAAACCCTGTTTGTTCCCTGTGTTTTCAGCAAGCAGAGAAGCTGCTGCAGACACTTTCTTGCCCCTTTTCCACTAGTGAAGTATATTTTGTACCAGTTGGTGTATTCCTTGTCTGCAGAGCAAGAGCAAAGGTTTTAGGATCTAAATTGCTTGTTTTCCATGGAAGAGCTATGTAGAACACTATGCTTTGCTGTTGCTGTGTTGGTTTTCTCAAGACACAAGTCCTGTTGGTTGTCTGTGTTTGCAGCAAGCAGAGAAGCTGCTGCAGACACTTTCTTGCCCCTTTTCCACAAGTGAAGTATATTTTGTACCAGTTGGTGTATTCCTTGTCTGCAGAGCAAGAGCAAAGGTTTTAGGACCTAAATTGCTTGATTTCCATGGAAGAGCTCTGTAGAACACTATGCTTTGCTGTTGCTGTGTCGGTTTTCTCAAGAAACAAAACCTGTTTGTTCTCTGTACTTGCAGCGAGCAGAGAAGCTCTTGAAGACACGTACCCGCTTTCTCCACTACTGACGTATATTTTGTACCAGTTGGTGTATTCCTCGTCTGGAGAGCAGGAGCAAAGGTTTTAGGACCTAAATTGCTTGATTTCCTTGGAAGAGATATGTAGAACACTGTGCTTTGCTGTTACTGTGTTTGTTTTCTCAAGACACAAGCCTTGTTAGTTGTATGTGTTTCCAGCGAGCAGAAAAGCTGCTGCAGACACTTTCTTGCCCCTTTTCCACAACTGAAGTATATTTTGTACCAGTTGGTGTATTCCTCGTCTGCAGAGCAAGAGCAAAGGTTTTAGGATCTAAATTGCTTGTTTTCCATGGAAGAGCTATGTAGAACACTATGCTTTGTTGTTGCTGTGTTGGTTTTCTCAAGACACAAACCCTGTTTGTTCCCTGTGTTTTCAGCAAGCAGAGAAGCTGCTGCAGACACTTTCTTGCCCCTTTTCCACAAGTGAAGTATATTTTGTACCAGTTGGTGTATTCCTCGTCTGCAGAGCAAGAGCAAAGGTTTTAGGATCTAAATTGCTTGATTTCCATGGAAGAGCTATGTAGAACACTATGCTTTGCTGTTGCTGTGTTGGTTTTCTAAAGACACAAACCCTGTTTGTTCCCTGTGTTTTCAGCAAGCAGAGAAGCTGCTGCAGACACTTTCTTGCCCCTTTTCCACAAGTGAAGTATATTTTGTACCAGTTGGTGTATTCCTCGTCTGCAGAGCAAGAGCAAAGGTTTTAGGATCTAAATTGCTTGTTTTCCATGGAAGAGCTCTGTAGAACACTATGCTTTGCTGTTGCTGTGTTGGTTTTCTCAAGACACAAGTCCTGTTGGTTGTCTGTGTTTGCAGCAAGCAGAGAAGCTGCTGCAGACACTTTCTTGCCCCTTTTCCACAAGTGAAATATATTTTGTACCAGTTGGTGTATTCCTCGTCTGCAGAGCAAGAGCAAAGGTGTTAGGACCTAAATTGCTTGATTTCCATGGAAGAGCTCTGTAGAACACTATGCTTTGCTGTTGCTGTGTCGGTTTTCTCAAGAAACAAACCCTGTTTGTTCTCTGTACTTGCAGCGAGCAGAGAAGCTCTTGAAGACACGTACCCGCTTTCTCCACTACTGACGTATATTTTGTACCAGTTGGTGTATTCCTCGTCTGGAGAGCAGGAGCAAAGGTTTTAGGACCTAAATTGCTTGATTTCCTTGGAAGAGATATGTAGAACACTGTGCTTTGCTGTTACTGTGTTGGTTTTCTCAAGACACAAGCCTTGTTAGTTGTATGTGTTTCCAGCGAGCAGAAAAGCTGCTGCAGACACTTTCTTGCCCCTTTTCCACAAGTGAAGTATATTTTGTACCAGTTGGTGTATTCCTCGTCTGCAGAGCAAGAGCAAAGGTTTTAGGATCTAAATTGCTTGTTTTCCATGGAAGAGCTATGTAGAACACTATGGTTTTCGGTTGCTGTGTTTGTTTTCTCAAGACACAAGCCCTGTTTGTTCTCTGTGTTTTCAGCAAGCAGAGAAGCTGCTGCAGACACTTTCTTGCTCCTTTTCCACTAGTGAAGTATATTTTGTACCAGTTGGTGTATTCCTCGTCTGCAGAGCAAGAGCAAAGGTTTTAGGATCTAAATTGCTTGTTTTCCATGGAAGAGCTATGTAGAACACTATGCTTTGCTGTTGCTGTGTTGGTTTTCTCAAGACACAAGTCCTGTTTGTTGTCTGTGTTTGCAGCAAGCAGAGAAGCTGCTGCAGACACTTTCTTGCCCCTTTTCCACAAGTGAAGTATATTTTGTACCAGTTTGTGTATTCCTCGTCTGCAGAGAAAGAGCAAAGGTTTTAGGATCTAAATTGCTTGTTTTCCATGGAAGAGCTATGTAGAACACTATGCTTTGCTGTTGCTGTGTTGGTTTTCTAAAGACACAAACCCTGTTTGTTCCCTGTGTTTTCAGCAAGCAGAGAAGCTGCTGCAGACACTTTCTTGCCCCTTTTCCACAAGTGAAGTATATTTTGTACCAGTTGGTTTATTCCTCGTCTGCAGAGCAAGAGCAAAGGTTTTAGGATCTAAATTGCTTGTTTTCCATGGAAGAGCTATGTAGAACACTATGCTTTGCTGTTGCTGTGTTGGTTTTCTAAAGACACAAACCCTGTTTGTTCCCTGTGTTTTCAGCAAGCAGAGAAGCTGCTGCAGACACTTTCTTGCCCCTTTTCCACTAGTGAAGTATATTTTGTACCAGTTGGTGTATTCCTTGTCTGCAGAGCAAGAGCAAAGGTTTTAGGATCTAAATTGCTTGTTTTCCATGGAAGAGCTATGTAGAACACTATGCTTTGCTGTTGCTGTGTTGGTTTTCTCAAGACACAAGTCCTGTTGGTTGTCTGTGTTTTCAGCAAGCAGAGAAGCTGCTGCAGACACTTTCTTGCCCCTTTTCCACAAGTGAAGTATATTTTGTACCAGTTGGTGTATTCCTTGTCTGCAGAGCAAGAGCAAAGGTTTTAGGACCTAAATTGCTTGATTTCCATGGAAGAGCTCTGTAGAACACTATGCTTTGCTGTTGCTGTGTCGGTTTTCTCAAGAAACAAAACCTGTTTGTTCTCTGTACTTGCAGCGAGCAGAGAAGCTCTTGAAGACACGTACCCGCTTTCTCCACTACTGACGTATATTTTGTACCAGTTGGTGTATTCCTCGTCTGGAGAGCAGGAGCAAAGGTTTTAGGACCTAAATTGCTTGATTTCCTTGGAAGAGATATGTAGAACACTGTGCTTTGCTGTTACTGTGTTTGTTTTCTCAAGACACAAGCCTTGTTAGTTGTATGTGTTTCCAGCGAGCAGAAAAGCTGCTGCAGACACTTTCTTGCCCCTTTTCCACAAGTGAAGTATATTTTGTACCAGTTGGTGTATTCCTCGTCTGCAGAGCAAGAGCAAAGGTTTTAGGATCTAAATTGCTTGTTTTCCATGGAAGAGCTATGTAGAACACTATGGTTTTCGGTTGCTGTGTTTGTTTTCTCAAGACACAAGCCCTGTTTGTTCTGTGTGTTTTCAGCAAGCAGAGAAGCTGCTGCAGACACTTTCTTGCTCCTTTTCCACTAGTGAAGTATATTTTGTACCAGTTTGTGTATTCCTCGTCTGCAGAGCAAGAGCAAAGGTTTTAGGATCTAAATTGCTTGTTTTCCATGGAAGAGCTATGTAGAACACTATGCTTTGCTGTTGCTGTGTTGGTTTTCTAAAGACACAAACCCTGTTTGTTCCCTGTGTTTTCAGCAAGCAGAGAAGCTGCTGCAGACACTTTCTTGCCCCTTTTCCACTAGTGAAGTATATTTTGTACCAGTTGGTGTATTCCTTGTCTGCAGAGCAAGAGCAAAGGTTTTAGGATCTAAATTGCTTGTTTTCCATGGAAGAGCTATGTAGAACACTATGCTTTGCTGTTGCTGTGTTGGTTTTCTCAAGACACAAGTCCTGTTGGTTGTCTGTGTTTGCAGCAAGCAGAGAAGCTGCTGCAGACACTTTCTTGCCCCTTTTCCACAAGTGAAGTATATTTTGTACCAGTTGGTGTATTCCTTGTCTGCAGAGCAAGAGCAAAGGTTTTAGGACCTAAATTGCTTGATTTCCATGGAAGAGCTCTGTAGAACACTATGCTTTGCTGTTGCTGTGTCGGTTTTCTCAAGAAACAAAACCTGTTTGTTCTCTGTACTTGCAGCGAGCAGAGAAGCTCTTGAAGACACGTACCCGCTTTCTCCACTACTGACGTATATTTTGTACCAGTTGGTGTATTCCTCGTCTGGAGAGCAGGAGCAAAGGTTTTAGGACCTAAATTGCTTGATTTCCTTGGAAGAGATATGTAGAACACTGTGCTTTGCTGTTACTGTGTTTGTTTTCTCAAGACACAAGCCTTGTTAGTTGTATGTGTTTCCAGCGAGCAGAAAAGCTGCTGCAGACACTTTCTTGCCCCTTTTCCACAACTGAAGTATATTTTGTACCAGTTGGTGTATTCCTCGTCTGCAGAGCAAGAGCAAAGGTTTTAGGATCTAAATTGCTTGTTTTCCATGGAAGAGCTATGTAGAACACTATGGTTTTCGGTTGCTGTGTTTGTTTTCTCAAGACACAAGCCCTGTTTGTTCTCTGTGTTTTCAGCAAGCAGAGAAGCTGCTGCAGACACTTTCTTGCTCCTTTTCCACTAGTGAAGTATATTTTGTACCAGTTTGTGTATTCCTCGTCTGCAGAGCAAGAGCAAAGGTTTTAGGATCTAAATTGCTTGTTTTCCATGGAAGAGCTATGTAGAACACTATGCTTTGCTGTTGCTGTGTTGGTTTTCTCAAGACACAAGTCCTGTTGGTTGTCTGTGTTTGCAGCAAGCAGAGAAGCTGCTGCAGACACTTTCTTGCCCCTTTTCCACAAGTGAAGTATATTTTGTACCAGTTGGTGTATTCCTCGTCTGCAGAGCAAGAGCAAAGGTTTTAGGATCTAAATTGCTTGTTTTCCATGGAAGAGCTCTGTAGAACACTATGCTTTGCTGTTGCTGTGTTGGTTTTCTAAAGACACAAACCCTGTTTGTTCCCTGTGTTTTCAGCAAGCAGAGAAGCTGCTGCAGACACTTTCTTGCCCCTTTTCCACAAGTGAAGTATATTTTGTACCAGTTGGTTTATTCCTCGTCTGCAGAGCAAGAGCAAAGGTTTTAGGATCTAAATTGCTTGTTTTCCATGGAAGAGCTATGTAGAACACTATGCTTTGCTGTTGCTGTGTTGGTTTTCTAAAGACACAAACCCTGTTTGTTCCCTGTGTTTTCAGCAAGCAGAGAAGCTGCTGCAGACACTTTCTTGCCCCTTTTCCACTAGTGAAGTATATTTTGTACCAGTTGGTGTATTCCTTGTCTGCAGAGCAAGAGCAAAGGTTTTAGGATCTAAATTGCTTGTTTTCCATGGAAGAGCTATGTAGAACACTATGCTTTGCTGTTGCTGTGTTGGTTTTCTCAAGACACAAGTCCTGTTGGTTGTCTGTGTTTGCAGCAAGCAGAGAAGCTGCTGCAGACACTTTCTTGCCCCTTTTCCACAAGTGAAGTATATTTTGTACCAGTTGGTGTATTCCTTGTCTGCAGAGCAAGAGCAAAGGTTTTAGGACCTAAATTGCTTGATTTCCATGGAAGAGCTCTGTAGAACACTATGCTTTGCTGTTG